>NC_042493.1:70952578-71022392 GCF_005508785.2 Acyrthosiphon pisum | reverse complement strand
CCCGAGTTACACTTAGAGCTAGCAATATAATAATATAATATAACACTATCAGGTTATCAACAAATGTAACGGATCAACCTCGAGGTTACTCCGATGAAAAGTAAAAGTCAAGTAATACCTATATTTAATTAGAACATTCAGTGAGTTGAACATTTATTAAATAAAACAACTACAAAAGTATATAATCAAAATCCAAAAAATCTGTCCCAATCGCCATCAAAATTCTGTTGAGTAATGACAGTATATGATCCTTTGTTCTCCCTTTTTACGATTGGTTGTGCAGTACTCTTTTTCTTTCTTCTTTCAGCTTTTAAACTATTCCTTAGTCTGTTATTGGCATCAACATGACCTGATTCATTTACAGATTTAAATATTATAGTTAGCACCGTATAATATATAAAATACATAGATTTACTTTAATAATTTTTTTAGGTAACACTAAATTTCTGAAGATACATAATAAATATGAAGTTATATAAAATGTACTTAAATTATTAATTAAGTTTATAGAAATATGTGTGTGGTATTGCTTGAATTTTTAAAAATAACAACGCCATATTTGAAATTATTTGGTAGGCGTATTTTAAATTTATTACCTACTTGACAATATTACAAAAGTTTTAAATTTAAAATTGACTGAATGACAATTTAATCATAAATATGTTTGTTTGGATTTGTTCAGTTTTTAAAAATGTATAATACAACAATAAATGTGTACAACATCTTTGGTTCGTAAATTATTATTAATTAATAATATTGTTATAATTGTAATATTCAAATAAAATAATTAACACTATTAAGTACAAAAAGTTACTAGGTATTCAATTCATTTTTCAAAAAAAAAAAAAAAATGATAAATAAATACTTTTAAGCATTGAACAACAAATTAATATACCTATGTTTGAATCTCGATATTTTAATAATGCGAAAAAGTTGATTTTTTTAATTATTTAATTAAGTTCGAAATGATTGTCGTGCAGTCTATTTTTAATTTATAGGTATCGTTTTTCTCAAAATAACATTAAACTAACTTTAAAAAACTGGTCTATCCAAGAATGGTAGGTATCGAAAAATACAATGAAAGTATAATTTAGCATGTGCGTTCTGACAGGGTGTAAAAATTTGAAATGTCCCTATAAAAAATATGTAAGCATGCCAGAAAATGTCCAAATTCTTTTCCACATAGTTTAGCCATGAAATTTAGTGTTAACTGAAAAATTAATCGCAAAGTAAAATAGCAAACATATTAATTACCTATAGGTTGCAAAGGTGGCATAGCAGGAAGAGTACGGCTATTACCACTAACCGGCTGGATGTGCTCGTTCGCCAATGATTGGTCATGACTTTGAGGCAGGATGGACCGAGAAGGCTGAACGGGCTGAACAGGCTGTATGATCTGGGTGGTTTGGACCAGCTGAAAAGGCTGGACCAGTTGAACAGGCAGGACTAGTTGAACAGGCAAGACTAGTTGAACAGGCAGGACCAGTTGAACAGGTTGGATCACCTGAACAGGCTGGGCTTGCTGAACACGATTATGAATATAGATTGGAAAAAATGTTTGCTGCATGATCTACAAAAAATAGCAAAAGAATATTATTATTAAAAAGCAGGTAAGAGGATGTTGCTCTGCTGTACAGTAGCAATATGTAGTTGATATTACTAGAATTATGATAATTTGAACTATATTTTATAGTTATATATAGGACAGCTATAATATTAGTTAATAATACTATATTATTGTAGTTATCTAATTATAGCCATTGTAACTATAATATAGTAATGACAGCTAAGACATAGCAGTAACTTTTTAGTATTGAATACTTTATCTTTATAGCCCTTAGTACTGTATACAAACCATTATAGTAGATCAGCCTACATTTTAAAGTTGTGTCTATTATACAATTTATTTAGCAATACTTTATCTTTAAACTCCTAGTACTGAATACTAAATGTTATAGTTAATCAACTTAAATTGTATAGTAGCTTCTACTTTACACTTTAGTTAGCAATGCTTAATCTTTAAAGATCTTAGTACTGAATACTAAACGTTTTAGTTAATCAATCTACATTTTAAAGTAACTTCTACTATACAATTTAGTTAGGAACACTTACTAGATTATATTATTATATAAATTGAATAATTAAAAATATATACCTACCATTATACTTAAATAAATAAAAAAAATAAAGTCAGAGATAAATGTAAGAATATTTTTATTTTTATTTAAATAAAATTAAGTAATAAAAACAATATAATATCAACTAACCTAAGTATTATAATATTTTTATACTTAAGTATGGTACAATTTACAATAGTTATTACAATTAGTATAGATATAACGTACATATTTTATTTTATTGGTATATTATAAATTCATTATTTAATATGCACACTTTCTTATAAATACTGTGTTCTGTAGGTATTTTATCTATTACCAAGAAACCTTCTTTTTTTATACATTTAATAATACTTGAAGATGTATTACAAATTATTAATGTATTAAATACTAAGCTCCAAAATAAAGGTTCAACGCTAGGAAGTGCTATTAATTTAATTGAAGGAGTAATAAAGACTTTTGAGTCATTGCGAGCGGAAACTGCATTTCAAAATATCTGGAATAAGATCACTGATTTTGCTGAGCATAATAATTTAGATTTTCTCATTACTGGTAAATATTTCATATTATATATTTAACATACACATGTTTGTTACTGTGATCACTATTACATTTTTAACAGTGTTTAATAAAAATACTTGAAAAAGTATTTGATTTATAGGTATTTAATATAACATTGTTAAAAAATAGTATTTAAAGTATAACCTACCTACACAACAGATTTTTTTCTTATATGTTTAAAATTTAAGTATTAAATCCTATTTATTTTTGTCAATTAATAGGCACCTAAATTTTATTGATTCTGATATTATGTGGTTTTATTTTTATTAAACTAATTTTAAATATCAGTAAAGTAGGGTTTTTGAGTTTTAACACCTAAATTTAAATTATTTATAAAGTAGTGATTAAAAATAATTACATTGTAGAAGCACCTTATTATTTATTGATAATGAGTTAGTAGCAAATAATTAGTATGATGTATTAGATGAATAAATGTTCAAAACATTGTTTGTTCAAAATTAGTATTAAATATCAATCATATGAGCAATGGCATATTATGTAAGAAAAAAAAATAAGATATTGCTGGTGATTATTTATTTTTATAAGAATTCCAAATATTTTTATTGAAAATAGAAAGAAAAAAAATACTCAATACCTACTGTAAAATAGTATTTAAAATGTATATAAATACTTGTTGAAAGATAGTATTTTATAGGTACTTATTGGTACTTGAAAAAGTATTTGAATTCCAACACCTTACAACACTGCTTATTAATATAGGTACCTATTATATTATATTAGCAACTAAATATTTTATTTTAGTACACTTTACCAGTTGGCTTGATATAAAAAGTTTAAATAAGTAATGCTTAAATAATCTAATTTATATTCAAATCAGTTAACATAAAAAAGTGTGTCCATCAAAACATAATAATGACTGCACCAATCTATTTACAATATTTCCTCACACCAAAATATTTTTCCAATTAACCCTGTAGTTTTATCATATTAATTAAATATTATAGTTGATATATGAATGAATACATAAATATAGAAATTATGATGTATTTATTAATACTATAAAAAATTATATTTTAGGGAAGTACCTATCTAGTAGTTGTAAAACATCATTAAAAAAATATACAGATATATAAACTGCATTATTATTTACACTATATAAAATACCTCATATTAATACTAATACCAGAAATTACCTATATGAGTAAAAGACAAAAAGTACTTCAGAAAGTTTTCAAATATATATAGTATTTTAAATACCTTTTAAATACCTGCTAGGTAGTTAAATACTTTTTGAGTATTTTTTACAACACTGTAGAACTCACCTTCATAAAATTATTAATATAAAACAATATAAAAAAAAATATTAAATTAATTTATGGTTGTATACTTAGGGTTCAACTACAAAACGATGGGTAGTTGTTATATTCACAGAGACAAAAGAATTTAGTGTTATACCATTAATTGGCTTAACCTAGACTTTAATCTGGATGACTTGACATCTAATATTGCATCAGTTCGTTATTGCCAATGGCCGCCCTTTAGAGTAACAAGTGCTGAACTAATGAAGGCTGATGATCCAGATGATACATAGAAATCATTCAAAATAACAATTTTGGATGGTAAAATATATGGTAATAAAAGTGTGTTAATCTTAATTACTCATTTCTAATATACAATTACTTATTTTTTAGTGAATTTTAAAGTGGCATGGCACAAGCGGGTGGAAATTGAATTCTCAGCTACAGAAAGCGAACAAGAAGCTCCAAAGAAAAAAAAGATACGTCTGCAAAGTTCATCTTCAGATGAAAGTCAAGTTGAAGGTATTTTGTATTTACTTATTAGCAATGATTGTTAGTTATTAAGTTTATAAGCAAGTACCTACCAAATATTTTTAATACCTATTTTGGGCTTCTACAGATAATTGTTTCTCTATAATGCCAGTAAAAGGCAGAAAACATCTCGAAACAGAATACTATGAACCCAGACAGTATACTGAGTTGCAAGTTAACAAAGTACCAGCTACATATCATAGCCAACAAATATCAGTTCTGCCACCTGATCAATATCCTACCACATCTGCTTCCAGTTCAATTGATGAGTTTTCATCAAACAAAACCATAGATCCGGTACTTAAAATACATACTTGTTATTTTAATTTTTATTGCACAAACAAAATATTACAATTTGTTTTATTGTTAACAGATGATTTCTACAACACAAACCCTGAATTGTTCTGAAACACAATCTGAGCCCAGAAACTACGTAGAGTTGCAAGTAAACAATGAACTAGCTATATATGATCAACAAATATCCGTTTCACAGGCTGTTCAAAGTCTTACCCCATCTACTTCGGATTCAATTGATAATCAATTTACCTCAAACAGGAACATAGATCAGGTACTTAAAATACTTGTTATTTTAATTTCTATTGAATAAACACCTATTTAATTTATTGTTGACAGCCAATGTATCCACAAATGTCTCTGAAACTCATTATGAACCCTATATTCCTACATCTTCATATTATAATTCACTACAGAGTGGTTGTGTTATTGGTAACAATTAATATTATAATTTATTTTTTATTTGACAATTATTTTTCTTGTTTGTATTGACTAGATAAAAGTATAAGCACAGATCAAACACTTTCTGAAACGCTTATAAAGATACAAAAGGAACTATAGTAGCTAAATTATGTTGAATCGTTTGTTGTCGAAAGTTGAAGTATTAGAATCCAATTCCAAAAATAATAATACAGGGTACTCTTCAACAACCAATCAATACATTGATTCTAATTTTTTATCACTATTTCCAATGAAGACAAAGGAAGAATTTTTATCTATTGAAGATAAAATTATTCATGAACTTGATTTTGTTTCAAAACTGGTATTTGCTTTGCACATGAACTATTCTTTATATATTTATCAGATAAAGTATTTTTAGTATTTAAAATTATATTAACATTTTAGGAGTCATTTATTAGAAGTATTGGTGGGTGTGGAACCAAAAACAATGTAACAAGAGTATTACAAAAGATTTGTATCGATGAATTTGCTGTATAGCCACTTTAACTGGCCGTGGAAAAAATATAACTGTTGCTTTAGGCAGTTCAGAAATTGTCAAGCTAGTTAAAAGTAACATAGTTTATATCATATGTTAAAGTATCATTATACTTAGATAATATAACACTCATTTATTGAAATTATTATTTTATGTCATGAATCATGATCATGCATAATCTAGCTTTTGAATTACATGTGGATATTATTGTTAACGGGGATAATTAAAGGAAATTCAAACAATCTAATGACATATTCTGAGTATGAAATAGTAGTAGCAAATTGGTTAAGACACGGAAATACTCGATTGGGTAGATAAAATAATAAATAATGAATATCATTGCACACAACCATTCATATTTAACCTTTTGCTGTACAATGTACATATATTATAGGTATATACAATGTATATAAATATGACTTAAATTCTTTTCACATTTATTAATTGTATGTATTATTTTGACTTAAGTATTTGTTTTAAACTAATACTTTTTTATTTATTTGTTTGGTTTTAGGATAGTTATACAAAAAAAAGGAAAGATATATCAGCTGTGTCTTCAAAGTATTTTAAACAATTATTAAAAGCTGAACAAAAAAAAATTGAAAAGTGTAGCCAAAGTGTAAATATAAATTTGATTAATATGAAGATTGTACCGACTGTAAGTAGTTTTAATATAACAGACTGTGTTAAAAATGTTACACCGTTGTTACAAACATTAGTTGATATTATAACTCCAGTTGAGGAATGTCCTAATATATTAGGTCAACCAATTGCTTCAAATTATTGCATCCCTTATGTTGATAACTATAGTAAATTCCAAGTAACTAATGACACACCTTTATCAATAGAAAATAATACAACACAAAATTTAAGTTTAAGTGATAAATTACGATCATTAATAGTAAAATATAAAGTATCACATAATTGTTGTAATAGTTTACTTCAAATATTAAGAAGTGAAGGTCTAGAAGTCCCAAAAGATGTGAGGACATTGATGAAAACACCTAAAAATCATGAAATTGTTGCTGTTTCTGGTGGATTGTATGTACATTTAGGTATTAAAAATATGCTACTACCTTTTTTAAGCAGGCATAATGCACAAGTATATATCACACCTCCCATATTAAAAATAGGCATCAATATAGATGGACTTCCCATTGCGAAAAGTTCTAAAAGCCAACTGTGGCCCATATTGATTTCAGTTATTAATTTTAAAGAATTACGAAATTATGTGATTCCTATAGGCATTTTTCATGGATTTCAGAAACCCCATTCGATTGAAGAATTTCTTAATCCATTTATTATTGATTTACTAGAGATAATAGATAATGGCTTAACTGTAAATGATACATTATTTACCTGGGAAATATCTAATATATCCTGTGATGCCCCGGCAAAGGCCTTTTTACTTAATGTCAAAAGTCATAACGCTTATTTTGGATGCACATCTTGCACTGAAGAAGGAACATACCTTGAACACCGCATGAAATACCCTGGTTTAGATACACCATTGAGGACCAATGAGACTTTTAGAAATAAGACCGATGAGGATTACCACAAAGGTGACAGTCCATTGATACGCCTACCAATTAATATAGTAGAAATTGTTGTATTAGATTACATGCACAATGTATGTCTGGGTGTCGTTAAACGGTTAATAGAATTGTGGGTTAAAGGCAATAAACAAGTGCGATTAGAAAAGGTAAAAAAAGAAAAAATAAACTTTGAATTAAATAATTTAAGACAGTATGTACCAGCTGAGCTTTGCCGCCTGCCAAGACCAATAGACGATATTGAATATTATAAAGCGACAGAACTAAGAAATGTTTATTATATTCTGGTCAGATAGTTTTAAAAAGCATCTTAAAAAAACAATTTTATTCTCATTTTTTATTATTAGTTTATGCAATTAAAATTTTAACGTGTGCTGATACTTGTTGTGCATATAATGATTTAGCATCCCAATTTCTTAAAGGATTTGTCAGGGATTATTCAGTTCTGTATGGCCCTCATTTAATAACCTATAATGTACATAGTTTAATTCATTTACCAATGTTTGTACTCATACATGGTCCACTAGATAACTTTAGCTGTTTTCAATATGAAAATTATTTAGGTGACATTAAGAAATCAATAAAATCCATTAAATACCCTCTACAGGAAGTCTTTAATAGATTAATAGAAAAACAAAACATATTATATGGTAAACATCCTCCACAATTATTTTCTCAGAGCCCTGCTTTATACAATGAAATAAAACATAACATTTTTTCTCAGCATATTAAAAGTACCGACATACTTTATGAAAAAATGATTTTACCATTTTCTAATATCTTAATAAATACTCATAAAGAAAAAACAAGAACATTATGTTAAACGATAGTTCCATTGTATCTGTTCATCATATTGTTCAACACTATAAAAAACCTGTTAAATTGCTTGTCAAACAGTTCCTTAACTATTCTGAATCAAATACTGTTCCACTATCTTCATTTAAAATCGGTGTACATATAATTAACACTACTCAAATGTCTGAAATGTTCTGTATCAACTTAGATTCAAATGTTTTTTTACTAGATTATCAAACGACTTGGCATTCAATTCATCATTATGTCATGCAGTTATACAATAATTATACAATGTTAAATACTTTTGATATATTTTGTGAACTAGTATGTAATAAAATATGATTACTTTTAAAAATTGATGTTAAATTTATTTAAAATTTTATGACCCTATGAGTCCTATTTAATTTTGATAAATGTATGCATATTATGATTGTATATTTTGAACTGTTTAATGGATGTTACAAAGTAACATACATTAATGGTTCATAGAGGAGTATGTATTTATGCATATTATGGTTGTATAAAACTGTTGTACAGATGTTGAAAAGTGATTTTATATAGATGTTTCATGAAATACATTTCTGCGGTAGAATTACAATCGCAGGAATAGATGTTTTAAGCTGTTCTATAGATGTTGAAAAGTGACGTTTAAAAGATGTTTCATGAAGTACATCATTGCGGTAGAAATAAGATCATGGGGATGTTAAACGTACTTAGATGGAACGCAATCTGTGATGTTACATGTTCCAAAATAACATCCTATTGACATTGCTAGATCAAAATATTGCACAGTGGGATGTGTTTGTTTCAACGTGATCGTTCGTAATGTCATCATCAAAAGGACAATACAGGACAAAAAAAAAAAAACACCATTGTAGAACAACTAGCTTCCTCCCTCCGCACAGAATCTAAAAACAATATGTCACGAACATGATTTGAAGTCTACGAACCTATTTTTCAAACATACCACATATCTACGGCGTTTTAACGATACTTACTACGAGATGCCGGCACAAACAGTGTGCAGAAATACGAAAACATTTCGTAAATTATGTACCTACGTAACTGCAACCGCTATAAATTGTATTAGAATAAAAACTCGCGGGAACCTACGGATTTTAAAAGATGTCTACTATGCTAATATAATATGAACGGTGGGAAAAGGTTTCGAAAAGGTGAAAAATAAAGTAAAACCATAGTACAATCTCGGGAATCTTGAAGGAAAATCTATAAATCATAAATATGGTTTTGTTAATAAGTAACCATGTTAATGAAACACTTCCAAAAATATGGTCAGAAACATTTTATAGTGTATCCAGCCAAAAACATATGTTTTAATGTAATATTTTTAGAAAAATCGTAACATTATGAAATAACAGAATCGATAACGTTGGGGACACATTTCAAGATGTTTGAATTGGACGTTGCACTGTAGTATGCCCGTCACCAATCTGATAACAGGCTGAGTTACCTTAGCATAATACTCATGTGCATGGAGAAAAAAAATTACCCGTGCTATAAAAATAATCGGTTGCAATGGAAATCACAACAGTTGATATGTTTTATTATTAATGGAAATATTAGAAATATTATTTTATAATCATGGACTAAGATATATTCATAGATAATATAAGATATATTCTTATATTATCTATGGATATAATTAACTGGAAACGAGCAGCTTATCAGTTGTCACGAATGTATGTACAAGAGGCAAGGTCGGGACGTCGCAACGGGGACCGATAGTTTATAACGCCATCTGTATAAAACACAGATTAAGGGCCGGTTGCACCGTCTACGGTTAAACTTCGATTAAGCTTAATCAGCTGATAGCAGATATTTAACCGGGCAAATTTGGCTAATAAATCTCCGGTTAACTTTAATAACTTTAATCAGAGACTGGCCCTAAGATATAAAATGCGATGCCAAATAAAACCACTGGTAGAACTGAAAACATTCAGTCCTCAGTGTGAGCAACCTTTTGGTGGCCGTCCACTGATCCCCGCCAACTATGTCGTTTCAAATCCATTATATATTAGTCCATGGTTATAATATATAAACGATTAAAAATAGTAGGTTATAAAGCATTATGTATTATATAATGCTTATAAAGTGATTTGTTTTGAACTGTTTACGGACATTTTCAGTTTAAAATTATTTTAATATTTTTATCTATGAATGTCAATAAAATGTTATTTGTTGGGTCAAAAAGCGTAAAAATTAATACTAGACCAATATATTGTTAAAACAGCAGAGAAAAAAATTAAAAATACATACCTAGTCAAATTTTTTTTATAATCATTGAAATTTCAAATTTTGACGTAGTTTACCAATTTGAAAATTTACAAATTATTTAGAAGTTAAAAATTTATAAAATGTTCAACTTTTATAACTAAAGATTAAAAATTTAAAAAAATGTTCCCCATAAATAGGTTAAATATAAATTATTGTATTCACCATAATATCTTCAAGTATATTTAGTAATATCATAGGCTGACTAACCCATATGCGTACGTAGACTTAAATTTCTGACCAAGCCTGGAACAACTAGTGCCCTAATACTTAGAGTGTACAACTGTTTAGACAGTGCCCATTATTTTTTTTTTTTTTTAATACATCAATATACATTCTATTTGTAAATTAATAACTGTATATTATAGTTAAGAATAACATTAATAATAATAATGTCTCATAATATTACGGCACAGAACAAATAAAATATCAATATTATGTCTGTTACTTAACACAGAAAAGACTAAATAGTAAACAGTTAACTTGCTGCTTAATTTAATACTAGCTGAACCCGTGCACTTAATTGCCCATTAAGTGTACCAACTATATGTGAGTCAAACTTTGTTTAATTCGTTATTTAATATTTAGTGTATGGTTTCAAAATTAATCTTAACTTTTCCGTTGCCCGGAATAAAAATTCTGATTAGCAGCAGTACATTATCAAGTAGGCAATCTACCTGCAGTAGATCGCGGACCCCGTGCTGTATGTACGTTAGTGTATGATTTAACTCTAAAGCATCAAAGTTATACCAAGTTTGTCGTATTCCACCTATGGTGGATTGATATAATCAATTAATACAAAATCCTAACCTAACCTAACCGTACTAAAATCAGATGAATAAACGCAAACGCATACAAAAAAATGCATTCAAATCGGTCTAACCATTTAGGAGGAGTTCAGTCACAACACACGTACAGTAGAATTATTGCGCTTAGCAACACATTCTGCGATTCATTTTTATAATATTATATGAAATCAACAAACATGTCCGATTAACTAATAGCAACCAATATAATATGTAGTGCACTGTAGCGCCACTGTTGTATTTTTGACATACAGATTTGAGATTTCCTACCTTTTCTGTGGATTTTCCTAAAATTTTATTTCGTAAAAACCTTCTCCTGGCAGTTACGAAGATCTTAAAAAAAATTTGAGCTAAATCGGACCAGCCGTTCTCAATTGATGAATTGTTACACATTTTGTCTCCATTTTTATATATATAGATATAGATTAATTTTGTTATTGAAACTTTATACGCTTTTATAGCTAACTGTATACATTGGTAAGTATAATTTCTATTAATATTATCAAATACATTCAAATACACTTCACTTAAAGCAGAATTTATGCGAATTGTCGGGAAAATACATACAATCTCCCGACTCGAGTCCCGACTCCACGTAGGGGGTAACCCGCCTAATCATCAGTACGATAGGCGTCGACAGCTCTCCCAGTGTTAATCTGTCTTCCCAATACGATCGTAACGGATAGATGGGTGCCTTACTGCTATTGTTATTATTAATTCGCTATCGAACATTAAATTATTAGTATCTAAGAATCGTGGTAACAGCATAGAATACAATATTATTGATTTGCCAGAAAACAGCACGAAAATATCATTATTATTTTCTACTCATAACGATAGTATTGTGATAATATTATAATATTTTATGTAAAATGACTAAATGAGTAAACTATTATTGAAAAAAACACGTCCATTACAAAACGAGATTTATCTAGATATTTATGTAGATTTCCGTAATTTAAATCTTAGATACCAATTAGATACTAATTTTTTTATTCATCCATAGATAAGATGAAGGTACTTAATTGGAATCTAGATAATTTATCTAGATATAACTCAACACTCCACATTATACATGTAATCGACGTCGAGTGGCTCCTCTACGATCACCTATCACTACCTATACTCCGCGACATAAAAAGTGGCTGAAGACCGTCGCGATCTTAGCGGCCGTTTCGCCTCAGTGGTTCACATTATGCGCAGGCGCGTGGCACTGGGACCCCGTGCTGTATGCGGTATAGGTTGAGAACCAATAGCTAAAAGGTAGGGAAGCTGTTACGGGTCACTGTACACACCTGTCATTTTACCTGCCATGGACTATAGCGGGAATTTAACGAGGGATATGCAGAGCATCATAGTAATATCAATACATTTATCGCCCCGCTCTGAATCTTAAAAAAGAAATAAAAATGTATAATAAAATATTGAATAATATTTACGTGACTCAACGATCAGGAGCTGTTCTCTTGGACTGATGACGTGTAGAGGTTAGGTGACGTTTGACGGCGACAATATGGCCACCTATCAGCGGTACAAACACGTGTATTAAGACAATGACGTCGTGACTAGGGATCAGGCGAAAATCGCATCATATAATATATAATATATAATACGGCTATACCGTTACAACAAAATGATACTCACGATTACGGCGGTGTAGAGAAATATATATTATACTAGTAAAACCGGCGTTTGAATGGCGGTACACGAAGGACGTGTAATGTTCGAAACACACAATTATAGACGGCGTTGAAAGCGCAATGAGATAGTTCAGTTTAATCCATAAACTCACAAATGTCGGTTCGAAACAAACTAAAATCGTCTTATTCGCGTGGTCAAATAATGACTAGGTAACACAACACTAACGTGACGACGGACACGGGCTGTGGATTTGGCGAATGTCGCACAACAAATGATTGTACGGGCATACGTGCAGTACTGGTGTGACCGGGCATAGAATACGTCATTGCGCATGGCGGTGGAAGGGAGGTAGCAAAAACTGTGTATTGTAGATCGTGCAAGAACCGCCTTATTCTTGGATACTCTAGGACAATGCATTCCAAGTACATTGTTCATTTTACGAAACTCATACCTTAAAGGTAACTATTAGAGCATTTAAAGAATTTTTTCTACCATTCTCTAATAACTTAATACATTTTTTGTATTTGTATTAATATCGATTTCTTTATTTATTTAAATGGGCAAAGCTCAATAATAGTTTTAAATCGAAACATAATAACAAAATAATTCGGACAGATAGAAAGAAAAAGAAAAAAATACAGACAACATAACATTCAAACAGAGTGAGATTAATAGATACATAAAATAGCATATAATTAATTAAGTATAGCAATAAAAGTAATAGAACATATATAAAGTGTCTAATAATGACTTATATGATATGACGTTGACGCGGGATATTGGAATTGTACGATATAAAGTGAAGGAAGTAATTTTGTATAGCTTCAAGGCATTGGATATGGGTATTTGCAGAGGGTAACCAGATAATCGAATTATATTCTAGAATAGAACGTACCAGTGAAAATATAATGTCTTAAGGGTAAAGGGGTTAGTAAAATCCTTAAATGTCCTACTAATGAATCCTAGTATATACTCTGTTCAAAAACAAGACCGTGGCCAGGCGGAAAGCTGTGCGCATGGGCATGGATTTTGTTCCGTGGTAGCGCTAATTATTGGTCGAGTATATCGACAGCTGATGTGTTCAAATAATTTAAAATGCATTGTGCGTACGCATGACACACATACGCACATACACCTTGTGCGTAGGGTATGATATACGCACGCACATTCACCTCACGCAGCGCGCACAAGCCACTGGGGCCTCGGCCACGTCATCGGTACTCATGGGCGGAGTTTGACCGCTGCACTGCCGACAAAAATTAGTCACCACCAGTCTTCTTTTGAAAAGAGTATAAATGACGATTTTTTAGTCAGATAATGTTTATAAAAGTAAGATTAGAACTAAACGTAATACCTAAATCTAGATTTGCAACCACCCGATTAAGTAAAATGTTATCTAAATAATAATAATGATTAACTTGATAACGAGACCTCAAAAATTACGTTACTTTACATTTATTAACATTTAGCATTAATTTGATTTTTTACATCAAATCGATAAACGATTTAAGTCGTTTTGTATCATTATGCAGAATCTGAGGATGACTTTATTACTCGAAATAATTTCATATCATCAGTAAATATTAATTTTTGAGTCATTAAAATGTATGCAAATAACACACGAAAGTGCATTAATTATTATAACATATATATTACATGTACACTAAAAGAGCGACGTGGCATAAGACAATTTATCCCGCAGACCTCGGTTCTCCGCCGATCGATGACAGCACCACCTGTGCAGCAGACGCACAGGTAGTCTAACAACAATAGCCTGGTATCGGCCGATAGAGCAAAATACCTACACTTCATTTTTTCCTGTCCTAGCCATATGAGCAACGAGTAAAAAAATAAGTGCCAAATAATAATTATTAATTATATAAATGCAGTAAACTAAATACTTATAATAATATTATTTGGCACTTATTTTTATATTTCTAGCGGTTTAGGTCAAGGGGATCGAAGGTGGTATTTAATTAAGAAGTTTAGTATAAGCAATATTTAAAGTGCGTGCGTGTATGACTTGCAACTGATTGTGTAGTAAACAATTATTAGTGTTTTCATGTCCCACAGTACACAAGCAAAGCTTACGCACGCGGTACGGGCGGGCACAAGTCACCACCGCGGCGCCGCGCGCGTGAACAATCCAGAGCGTGTGTCTTATTTGACTGAAAGTATGCACTTTTTGTCCATCCTACCTATCGATCTAGTAATGCGATAATCCTTTTGAAAACTGATTTAAATTCGTTATAATGTCTACTTGAGATCGGTCAGTTAGAAATCGAGTGTAAATGATTGGCCATTTCGCTATCGGCTTCAATGAGTCCGAAATCACGTAAAAGGCACTGCTTGAAGCTGGTTCCTGTACGGGAACTTTGGGAATTGGGATGGGTTTGTTGCCAAGTTCCGTGTGTCTTTTGTTAAAGCATTGCGAAGGTCAGACCGATGGCAAATGTTAGAAAATTGAATACAAAAAGTCAACGAGCCCGTGGTCAATCGATAGATCTCGCTAGAGAGCGTTCTGTGCTTTATGGCCCGGTTTCGGAGCACAGAGTGAACAGAGAGATATATATACAGGAAAACGGACGATTTTTTGATTTTTACATGCAACGTATATGGAGAACGGTCGAATTTACTAGTTTTTCGCTTTCGCAATACTGCTTTGAGTTGTGACAATGTGCGCATAAGTGAGTGCGTGACCTCGGTTGCTTGGCGGCGCGGCAGTTTAGCATACGTGATTCCTACTCTTATTACAATTACAACTTACACTAGTTTCATTTGCCGAGTCCAAGACGACCAAAAAGCCGTTTACTCGATACCCGATATCTCCGCCCTAGAGGGGGGTAGGGGGTTCGGGTTTGTGGGGCCTTATCTGGAATCGTCCGGGGATGTCGGCGAGTTTCGGGGGTGGCAAATTTTTTCCCCCAAAGCTCTCAAAGCAAACCCAGCAAAAAAAAATGTGGTGAAATTGCATGTCATCGAATTTTCTTCAATATTCAATTAGGTTTTAGCACAGAATTTTGAGGTTTGATTTCACTTCTTTATTTACCACAATTTTAACAGGAACTTTCTTTATACTCTCTCTTGCACCTACTAAGCACATAATTTTGATATTGATTTCAATTATTTATTTACCTCAAAATGCAAGTATTCCAATCCATTTAAGTAAAGCACAGAAGACTTTTTTTACTTCTCCGAAGTTTTTTTTGAAGATTATTTTTACGACAAAGCGGGAATGTGCCACTCCCTCAGGTTGACTTTTTCGGAGACAAGAAACTCCGTTTTGGAAGCACTCCAATCCCAAGATCAGGCTTATTGGACCTCCAGCCGGTACCATAAAAACCTAACCGATTTGTTGTCCGACCTACACGATTAGGAACGGTTACCCGACACAAGAAGAGCGAGATTCACGTTGAATAAAAATCCGACTATCAGTTATCCTAGGAAAACGTCAACCTCGACGTCAACGGTTAAGGCCAGTGCAGACGTTTTGCCGTCAACCACGAAGGGGACAACTTTGACCGCAACGAAAGACGATGCCGTGAAGCAGACAAGAAGAAATGAACACAGAGCGCCGCAATGTTACAATTGCTGAACTGAAGGTCACATTGCCCGAGATTGTCCGAAGCCAAGACGTCCGTGTTCAAACTGCGGATCAACACGACACATGCGCGGCCATTGTACTGCAACTGAAGAAGCTGCTGAAACGACAAAAGTAAGATCGGACGCTTGTCTAGCCGAATTCACCACCACTATGCCAAGTCAAAACCCGTTTTTAAAAACGGTTCAACTAAACGGGAATTCGGCCGACGGGTTGATCGGCACAGGTGTGTAAGACGGTGAACGGTCACTTTGTACAGTCCATTGTTTAAAACGCTTAACGCGGACACTTTGTACGGTTGGGTAAAAAGGTTCATTGCAGAACGTGGACACTTTGTACGGTTGGGTGAAAAGGTACATTGTAGAACGCGGACACTTTGTACTATTATAGTATTATATACATGATGATATTTTATTGATCGTTCATTTTGACGAATTATTCTAAAATTGATTTATTTTGACGAATTATTCCAAAATTGATTTGTTAAACCCTCAATAAATATTAATCTATAATTATGCATGTGCACTTTATATCTGAGCTTGACACTAGGTATTATATCAACATTATATATTTTTTTGTAATTTTGACATATTTTCATATTATACTATAATAGATGTAGTTTTTAAAGATTTTTTTCAGTATTTTATTTTATTTGTCATTTTTACATATTTATATTGTACACATTTTTAATTTAATTTAAAACTGATAGTATAATACAATTTATTAAGATTTATAATTATATTATTGATTATTTGTTTACTTTGATTATTATTAATATACAATAGCTATAACAATTTACTACTCATTTTTAATTTTTCTATTTTAATAATTGACATTATATATACTTACTATATACTTCGTTTCCCGGCAACCAATAATTATTATTATAATAGCTTCAAAACCCATGGCAACCATTTAAAAACAAAAATTTCCATCGGAAATCTCAAAATTCCTGTTTGAGCACCTCCCGGGGTTGGTTCTCTCCCTTTGTAAATTAGCCTATCTTCTGCTCAGAGGTATAATCTATTCTCTTATCTAATATATAAAGTTCTCGAGTCACAGTTTTCGTTGCCATACTCCTCCGAAATGGCTTGACAGATTTTGATGAAATTTTTTGTGCATATTCAGTAGGTATGAGAATCGGCTAACATCTATTTTTCATACCCCTAAGTGATAAGGGTTGTCCAAAAAAGAATAACAGAAGTGCTCAAACAGGGATTTTGATAATTTACAGTAGAAATATTTGTTTATAAATGGTTGCTAAGGTATTGGTTATAAATATATATATATAAAAAAAAAAATAGATACAACATACAAAAATACATACAATCCTCAATTTTCACCCTTCTACGATCAACCCTTATATTTTAATAGCCATTTTAGTAATTTAATCATTTTTCCTTTTAATCAGCCCCTTTGCGTTTTATTGGCATTGCTCACCGTACAAAACATAGGGTACATTATGTACAATTGTCCACGTTACTACACTTGATGCATAAACAATATGTATGGCAACGAAAACTGTGTACACGATAATTTTATGTATTAGATGTTTTGTACAGTGAGCAATGCCAAGAAAACGCAAAGGGGCTGATTTGAGCCGCAGTACAAGTAAAGCTCGAAACTTGCGAAATAACAGATCCGAAAGAATAGAAGAACAAATCCAGCAACAAAATACTGATGCACGTGTCAGAATGGCGCAATTGCATCAAGAAGAGCCAGAAGATACACGAGCTGAACGCAATGAAGTCAGAAGATTAGAACAAAGACAATCACGCCGCTTCACAGTCAAAAGACGAAGAACAAATGACCAACAACGACAACAGGTACATCGAGCATTTATATCTGATTCATTCCCGCGTCTAGCATTCCAGTATGAGCCCGATATTAAATATTATGCTCATTCAAAAGTGGTAATTGGTGCTATGGACAAGGAATGTCCGCATTATCATGCTCTGAAATTCAAAAATGAGCCAGCTGGGATGTGTTGCGCGTCAGGAAGAGTGCAACTACCTGAAATTGAAACACCACCTGAACCATTGATCGGTTTACTCATCGGCACGGATCCAGATTCTAACGAGTTCCTGAAGTCAATTCGAAGATTCAATTCATGTTTTCAAATGACATCGTTCGGAGCTACAGAAATAGTTCGAAATACTAATGCAAATGGTCTACAATTCAATTCTACATTCAAAATCAGAGGCCAAGTTTATCATAAAATGGGCTCACTGCTGCCAATGCCAAACGAACCACATAAATTCTTACAAATATACTTTATGGGCGGAGATGATTCCGGAAGCGCACTTGCCAATCGCGTGAATGCACGTTGTTATTATAATAACCTTGATTCACTTTATGCCAGGCGCATCGTCGGCGAGCTAGATGCTCTTTTGAACGAGCACAACGAGTTGTTGAAAATATTTAAATTACATATGCACCAATTACAAAGCGATAATCACGCTATCGTCATTAATCCTGATAAAACACCAGCTGGAGAGCATTTTCGTAGATTCAATGCACCCGTTGTTGATGATGTTGCTGGAATCATGGTTGGCGATTGTACAGCTGCACGAGAAATTGTGATTCGTAGAAGAAATAATAACTTTCAGTTCATTGCTGACACACATCGTTCATATGACGCTCTCCAATATCCGCTAATATTCTGGAAGGGACAAGACGGATATTGCATAAACATAAAACAACGAGATCCCGTATCAGGTACTTCATTGATTATTAATTTGATCGTTAATCATTTAACAAAACAATTAAATTATTGAACGTAATAAATTTAAATTAATTTTTATGAACAAATATTACAGGAGTTGAAACAAACAAGAACGTTAGCTCAAAGGATTATTATGCGTACCGATTAATGATTAAACGTGGCCTGGACAACGTCATTTTACGATGTCGTGAGCTTTGTCAACAATTCATGGTCGACATGTACGCGAAGATTGAGAGCGAACGACTACGATACTTAAGATATAATCAACAAAAGCTGCGCGCGGAAGAGTACATTCATTTGCGAGACGCTATCAACAACAACGCCGACGTCGCCGAAATTGGTAACCATGTAATTTTACCATCATCGTACGTAGGCAGTCCACGTCATTTGCAAGAATATATACAGGATGCTCTGACTTACGTGCGCGAATATGGACGACCATGTTTATTTTTCACGTTCACATGTAATCCAAAATGGCCAGATAACATCTTTGCTACTGCCTGGTTCAAATGCAATACATCGCCATGACATTACAGCACGTGTGTTCAGACAAAAGTTGAAGTCTTTAATAAGTTTCATTACTAAATCACATGTATTTGGTCCCACACGTTGCTGGATGTATTCGGTTGAGTGGCAAAAGCGAGGATTACCTCATGCACACATTTTGGTTTGGTTCATCGACAAAATCCGTCCTGAAGAAATCGATAGTATCATTTCTGCGGAAATTCCAGATCCATCCACCGACCAACTGCTGTTTGATATTGTTACAACAAACATGATTCATGGTCCATGTGGTACTCTTAATAGTTCATCGCCTTGCATGGCTGATGGAAAATGTACTAAAAATTTCCCTAAAGATTTTACCAATGATACGGTCACAAATGTCGACGGATACCCAATATATCGTCGAAGAAATCAAGAAAATGGCGGACAGTCATTTATTAAAAATATCATCAACACAGACATTGATATTGACAATCGTTGGGTGGTGCCATATTCGCCTCTGCTGAGCAAGACATATAATGCTCATATTAATGTTGAGTTCTGCAGTTCTGTGAAGAGCATCAAATACATTTGCAAGTATGTCCATAAAGGCAGTGATATGGCGGTGTTTAGAGTGGAAAATATTAATGTGAATGCTCCTCCAGTGAATAAAAACGATGAAATAACGCTCTACCAAATTGGTCGGTACATCAACTCCAATGAAGCTGCTTGGCGTATCTTTGGTTTTCCAATTCATGAACGGGATCCAGCAGTTGTTAAGTTAGCCATCCATCTTGAAAACGGTCAGCGTGTATTTTTCACGAACGAGACAGCGATTGATCGTGCAATAAATCCACCTAAAACTACACTCACTGCATTTTTTGAATTGTGTAATCGTGCGGATGATTTTGGTGCCTTTGCACGAACATTACTCTATTCACAAGTACCACGCTATTTCACATGTACTCAAACAAAAACATGGATGCCCCGCAAGCAAGGCTCACCAGTTGCTGCATGTCTCAATTTATTTAAATCAAACGCCTTGGGGCGATTATTTACAGTCAATCCAAGACACACGGAGTGCTTTTATCTTCGACTGTTGTTGGTTAATGTTACTGGCCCATTATCATTTCAAGATATACGTAAAGTGAATGGGCAACAATATCCAACGTATAAAGATGCATGCCTTGCACTCGACTTGCTTGAAGACGACAACCAGTGGGAATGCATGCTTGCTGAAGCTGCATTTAACTGTACAGCAATACAAATTCGTCTACTATTCGCTATAGTGTTGACTACATGTTTCCCAGCCCGAGCACAGATATTATGGGAAAATCACAAAGATTCAATGACTGATGATATATTGCATCAACATCGTATACGGTGCCACGATCTAACCATAACATTGAGCGACGAAATGTACAATGAAGCATTGATTGCTATTGAGGATCTTTGCATTGTCATTGCCAACTTACCACTTAGTAATTTCGGTATGAATTCGCCAAATCGAACTGCATCTGATTTAATGAATACTGAAATGAATTGTGAACTGCAGTACAGTACTGTAGAAATGGCAGCGATTGTTGCCCGCAATGTCCCACTAATGAATGAGGAACAAAGAACCATTTATGATCGCATTATGCTTCGCAGTTTCAGCTGGACAAGGTGGGTTCTTCTTTTTGGATGCACCGGGTGGAACTGGCAAAACATTCGTTATTTCGCTAATTCTTGCTGAAATACGATCAAATAATGGGATCGCATTGGCCGTTGCATCATCGGGCATTGCAGCAACTTTATTGAATGGAGGTAGAACAGCTCATTCAGTATTTAAGCTGCCACTAAATATTTAGAATAACCCTGACGCAGTATGCAACATTAAGAAACAATCGTCCATGGCCACTGTGCTGAAACGGTGTAAAATTATTATTTGGGATGAATGTACTATGGCACACAAACATTCACTTGAGGCGTTGAACAGGACATTGAAAGATATTAAAAACAGTGACAAACTATTTGGCGGAACTCTGTTGGTCCTTTCAGGTGATTTCAGACAAACACTTCCAGTCATTCCACGTTCGACATACGCTGATGAGATCAACGCGTTTGCTTAAAATCATCTCCATTGTGGCGTAATGTTGAAAAATTACAGCTAAAAATAAATATGCGCGTTCAAATGCTTCAAGATCCATCCGCTGAAACATTTTCAAAACAACTCTTAGATATCGGTGATGGAAAAGTTGCTATAGATGAAACTGGAAACGTAAAATTACCGACCGATTTCTGCACAATCGCTGATTCGCAAGATACTCTTATTGAACAAATATTTCCCGATGTACACACACAGTACATAAATCATGAGTGGCTTGCAGAAAGAGCGATTTTAGCGGAAAAAAATGTAGACGTTGACAATATAAATCTGAAGATACAGATGTTGTTGCCAGAGAACTTGGTATCATATAAATCTATTGATACGGTTTGCGACGACAGCGAAGCAGTAAACTTTCCACAGAGTTTTTGAACTCACTGGATTTGCCAGGCATGCCACCGCATAATTTACAATTAAAGGTTGGATCTCCAATTATCATGCTTCGTAATTTGAACCCCCCCGGTTGTGCAACGGTACGCGATTAGTCATTCAAAAATTAATGAAAAACGTGATCGAAGCCAGGATTTTAAATGGCAAGTTCAGAGGTGAAAATATACTCATACCACGGATTCCTATTATACCTACTAATGTGCCAATTCAATTCAAACGTATTCAGTTTCTGATTAGATTTGCATTTGCAATGGCTATCAACAAATCCCAAGGTCAAACGATGTCTGTTTGTGGATTAGATTTGAGAACACCATGTTTTTCACACGGACAATTATACGTGGCATGCTCTCGAGTGGGTAAACCATCCAGTTTGTTTGTGTTAGCTAATGATGGACTAACAAAAAATATTGTTCACGCTATTGCATTAAGAGATTGATATTGTTTAATAGTGTTACTGTCGTAATTGTTTATTTAATGATATATAATTTTACGGAATAAATTATAATAAATTAAAAATAATGTTTGCCTTTTGTTATTTTTATATTCCCTCATCGTGCACAGCGCTCCATGCTTATTTCACTCATATACCACATTCTTACATACATACAATATACACATTCTAACATAGATACATACTTCCAATAAGTAAGCTATTTTTTGTCTACACTAGAAATTACTAGGAAATTATTCATATGGCAAAACAACGTTTGCCGGATCAGCTAGTATATTATATAAATATCTGATCCCGTTCACTTCGTTGCCCATTAAAATTGCCAACTCTATATGAATAATAATTCTACATATCACCATGGCAACCATTTATATATAAAACATTCCATCAGAAATTTCAAAATAATATATAATTGGTTGCCATGGTAACATGGACACACACACTGACACACATATGAATATAATATTGGATATAGTGTATATTGTAGGTTTATACATTTAATTCGCCAATATTATATTAGTAAGAGTAGCATTGTGGGCAATAGTATCAAATGTCCCTAGAGTTGATATACTATATACCACGACGCTTACAAGTCTATGAGGTTAAGTGTTTGGTTTTGATACGAATAATAGATCACACACTTTGCATAATGATAATACAAGATATATTTTTACACATTATGACAAATCGGATATAAATCAAATAAATATATCTTAATGTATAAATACGGCAATCCCGTTTTACAGACCTTTTATTATAAAATTCCCTAACGGACCGGTCTCAGAGATATATAATATATCATATATATGAATATCGATATTAAGAATAATTCACAATCAATACTAGTAAACTAAAATAACAACTCGACAATGTGACGATTTTAGCCCACCATGGCTTTACAATAATAATATTAATATAACGATACCCGACCGCATGCACATCTGCCGGGAACGCTGCTGCCGCCGCCGACCATAATCCGATATGACACAAGCTACGCAATCACGGTAACAGTATTATATTATCACGTAACGTAGGTACGAATATAATACACCCGCACACAGGGCCGTCGTTACGATTTGCGAGGCTTTAGGCAATATCTAAATTGTGAAATGCAAGGCCCCATAATTTATTGTAGAATAAAACCATTAAGATTTCCCATCAATAATAGTAATAATACTATGAAAATCAAAAGCGTGGATAGCGTTTAAGATTTAGGGAACATATTATAGCCCTCTGGCTTACCTACGTCTATATGACCAATAATGTGTAATAATTATACCTAATATATCTCTGTACAATTAAATCCTACAGGTAGTTACGCAAAGTTGATAAGGCATGGTAAGTCAGTCAGTTAGTCAGGACATCTTATTTTATGTATCTATAGATTTAAAAGAAAAAACTTGGCGTATGCCGTACTGGTTAGACATTAATAGCGATAATAATTAATATTATTATGTTATCTTAATCCTTGACGTGCCACAGGTAAGAGTGTGAGCTACAAGATGTCTACAACGACAATAATATACTAAAAATAATGTTTAGGCAGAGGCGCCATTTCAGTTTTTTTTTGTGTGCAAACAATTAAAGAGGCCAATTTTTTCCCACCTCCAGGCCAATCGTTAAAAAACGTTTCTAGTGTTTTCAGTTTTTCATTACGGATTCATTACAGTATCAAAAACATACTTAATAAAAACATATTTTTATAGTTAACACATTACATTTTACCGTTCATACATTCTGTGTATATACTGTATAGAATATAGTAAAGATATTTTTAGATAGAATAGATGCATATTATTATTATTATGTCTTTTGTCTATCAGTAAGACAGTAGCCATTTACAAATATTTGTGTGTGCCAGTGGATAAAGTGATACCGATATCAATTTATCAATTATCAAATTAAAGAACACAATATTATAATATTATTTATGATTATCAGTGACTAGCTGCGGTGCATGCACAATTAAAGATTGGCAAACTGAAGGCCATCTGGCCATAGTATTAATTAGGCCTAGGCCAATTGTGGACAACAAAATTACAGGGTATGCGAGTGCACACCCTGCCCCCCCCCCAAATGGAGCCCCTGTGTTTAGGTACTGGTGGTATTGCACTAAATTTAAACTAAACTACAATACCCAATATAAATTAAAACTCGACAGCATAATATTTGTCACCATACAAAATTCAAATGTATACATTGTATACCTAATCATTCGATTAAACAAATAATATCAATACAAAACTAAAAAAATTAATAATTTTGAACAATATTTTGGTATCAAATTGAAGTGTAAATTGCGAGGCCCCTACAAGCGCGAGGCCAGTACTGCCTACCCTTAACGACGGCCCTGCCCGCACACCACTATAATATATTATAGTGCGTGTCACTCACCGCCGTGGTAACAACACTGTACCATCGCTAACTCGACTTAATAATAATAGAACGGATTTAAACTTTTATTGACACTAGAGCAAAAACGTATATCTTAACAATAATAAGGCCGACGATCGCCGTTACAACGCCACGCGCGACCGGAACAGGTGTGTTACGCACAAACGCAACGGCCGAACTGGTTGGCGGCATAATATTTAATAATTATAAAGCACAGGTGCGACATACGCGGCGGCGGTGGTGGTGGATTGTAGTATCCGTCGCACGGTCGTCGTTATCATCGTGCTCGCTTATCCACATATCGGCAAATATTGGTCCAAACAAGCATACTATTATGTTTATGTAGTTAGTTCAATTTTCTGTGGACCAAAATTGTATACAACAAAATAGTTACACCTTACATTTTAAGAAATAGCATTTTTTTTTTTGTGTGAGTGTGGGGGGTAGGGGCCAGGGGGTGGCTGAAATATGTTGCCCCGGGGCGCAAATTGTCCAAATACGGCCCTGGCTGATTCGCCACAAATGAAACATTCACATTTATCCGGGCCGGGTCCGGAACGGTCGTCCGGGCCGAAAAAATATTGTTCCCGACAATTCTCTATCAGGGTTCCCGGACGGGCTTCACCCGGATTGAACGTGTCCTGACCAGTGTGAACGATGAACCGTGCCGGGTTCATATAATATCTGGGTTGTTTTTACTCCAGCATCTCTCATATGGATCTGACTATATATAGAAGGTGTTATTTTCTAATAATTTGATATGGAATTCGTATGAATTCGTTCTAAATTAACAAAATTCGTACTACCTTCTTTCCAAGTAAAAAAAAAAAAAGAAAAATGGTGATTTTTGCATTCATGCATTTCCCCAGTACTCTTTTCTCATACTATGATACGTAATTTACCTTAACGTGCACAAAACCACCAAACCACAGGTAGCAGTGTAGCACGACGGTTTGAAGTGCTAAAGGAGTTAGATTTCGAAATCAAATGAAGGCCGGGGGCTCGTATGGCACACGTGCACGCACTGCACGCGTTAAGCAGAGCGGTGTATGGGTTGTAAGTAAATGAACATCAGTGTGAGTAATTCGTAGTACTGATCACGTTTTATTGGGGTATCATAGTGACCGGGATGTACGTCTGTCATTTTACCTACGCGCAAGCACATATTGCTTTATAAAATTACAAACATTTTTATTCAAAAAATACTTAAAGTGATTTCAATCATTACACTCAGTATAGGATGTTTCGATTTAAATTTTGAAAGCAGATTTGAATTCTCCACTAAACTTGCTATGCTTTAATTGTCGTACATTTTTCATATTCTATATCAATGTATTTAAATTTAAATTATGAATATGATTTATTTTTACTCTTTTTGTTCGTAAATTTCTAAGTAAAAAAAAATAAAAATCAGAAAAATGAAATTGTCAAAGCATAGATAATTTGGTGACGAATTCAAATCTGCTTTCAAATTAATATCGGAACATTATATTGGGCGTATAGTGATTGAAAGTTATGTTTTCGACCGAAAATGAATCATGCTCCAGTCCCCTTAATCTAAATACTTGTCACTTAAAACGTATATTTCATATAACTCAACATTGTCCACACAACGTAGCACACAAAATAAAACTTTTTTTTTCAATATAGTTGTCTATTTATTATTTAGTACGTCTGTAATTGTTTGTGATGTATGTCCATAACCACACGAGTTTTGTAGTTTTGTATTAACAAATAACAATATTCCGTGATGTTGAATGTAAAATTATACTCTTCATTTATATATATTATAAATACAGAACATTTTCAATTCGTGTAATTTCACACAATTATTAGAACTCCAGAGCTATTTTACAATATTATAAAAAATTATACGAATGACTAAATTTTACTCTATTTTTTTGAAATCTGGTATTAGCATTTTTTTAATGAAATTAATGTTGTAGTTATTATTATTTGAATAATATATCATGTCTGATCATATTTTCGCTTAATAATGTCATTGAAGGATATAATATAATCAACTTTTAAAACTATTAAATTCATAGAAGTTAAACATTTTTAGGAATTCAAAAAAATGTATTTTGTTATAAGGTACTTATTCGTAAAAATGGTGAAATTTTTTTTTCTAAGTTTTAAATAATATTACTAAACATACTCAAGATAATACATAATTATTTACTATTAAAAACTAATAACTTATCAACACATAAAACTTAATATGTGAAAAAACTTATTCACAACTCACAAGCCCATTTAATTCAAATAGAGATTTATACATGGTGTGTCATGATGATATACCCATTAGCTGTAGAGGGGGCTCGCCGCCCGAACAAAAACCAATATTTTACGGTTTTACCTATAAACTAAAAAAAATATTAAAAATCATGATAAATGAAAATAAAATGTCGGATGGTCAACATTTTCAGAAAAATAAACTCTATAAAATGGCTATCTTTTATTGTTTAAAAAATTAAATATATGTAGTCCTTGTCTCTGTGAGTAATAAAATAAATAGATTTATGATATATTTATTATCTCAGGAGATATCGCAATGGTTAAATCATTCTCATGGGACACAAAACAAATAAGTGATTAAAACTCAAACGGTTACTGCAGTCAGTTACCCAGTTGCAATACATAGTTTTATGTTTGTAATAGGAAATTACCTACTTAAAAGAATAAATATCCCCAAAAAAAGTTAAGAGTGGACAATATAAAATTATCCTGGGGCGGACACTAGTCATTTGTATTTAGAGATAGACTGGTGTAATTTACCAGTAAAATTTTTTTGGTGTAATTTTTATTCAATTTTCAAATAAAGCTTACGTGCCAAATTTGTTACCTTCTCAAAACCTTTTTATGAAGTGTGTAGGTGTAAGATGAATATATTTTTTCAGATTTAGAATCTACCCTGTGTGCATAAAGAAGAACTTATACTGTCTATGTGCCGTCTGTTTTTATTCTCAAAAGTGACGGTACATTGTAACTTATACGTACCTTCAAATATCCGTATAAGAATAAAATTTCACTATGATACCGATATATAACTTCTTGCCGTAGCTGTATATGAGGATTCCATATGTAATATCACATAGAAGTTACTAATGAGAAGTTAAAGTGATTGATGATATGTGACATAACCGAGAAGTTACAATAGTTACGTATAAATAATTGTTATATACATTTTTGCTGACTAAGATTTATCTCCCCCAAAAATATCCCTCATTGAATAATAGACTTTTGTCCATATTATTTGTCCAATAATTGGACTTTTAAATATTGGTATTATACATAATATATAATACTAATCCATATATTATCGCAATCATGCAAATTATTATATTAATGTATAATACTATATCATTTTACTATCTTTTTTAATATTTAAATTTTTTTACACCGCATAATACCTACATAATATTATTTCTACATGACTACATTCATTAATTTTAGGCATAAACATTGTATGATATCAAATGTTTACAATTCATCATAGTATGATATGCATTTTCGTCTGCTTTCATTTATTCTTAAAAATAATATCGGGCCAAATTATAGTATTAATGTTTTAAAAAATATTTTTACATGGTTTCAAAACAATGTTTTTATTAAAAAAATTATATTTTTAAATATGACTTGAAACTATTAAAAAATATTTTCAAAAACATTAATACTTTTTGAAATAATGAGTGTTTCATGATAAAAGAATCACCTTGTATAGGTACAATCCTACAATCCTTATTAGTTATTGTTGTAGGTACCACAAAATGGGGGGATA
This sequence comes from Acyrthosiphon pisum, assembly GCF_005508785.2. Taxonomy (NCBI): domain Eukaryota; kingdom Metazoa; phylum Arthropoda; class Insecta; order Hemiptera; family Aphididae; genus Acyrthosiphon; species Acyrthosiphon pisum. The sequence continues at coordinate 70,993,635 of NC_042493.1, read as the reverse complement.
CGTGGAGTTGGTGATAATGCGAAAAAGTTACCTAATATTACATTATATACCTTCTGACTGCTTATGTATTTTATATACACCATATTACAATCCTCATTTCATCTTGATAGGTAGTGTCCCAATAGGTTAGGCGTACATAAATGTAGGGGTAGCCGGTTCGAATCTCCGTGAATGAATCGGCGAACAAGTTACAGTGAATACATTTTTTTGCTCTTTTTCCCTAGACTTTGTGCACTTTATGCGAAGACTATGTGATACCTTAAACTGATTTCTCATGGAAGTTACAATGTGATGAAACATAGATGATTATTTTGCTACATCTTATGCACTAACTTCGCAAAACCGGGCATTAAGCGTCACGGTAGTGTCTCAGAGTAGCCTCCGAGTCATAATTATTAACTTCGCATGTCTCAATGTGACTAATATCTATGAGAAAATATTTTGCACACAGGGTACCAACCTAAATCTAACATATTCATTATTCCTATATGGCTATTATACGAATATACACTGAGATACAGTGTCTGCACTTATAGTCGTATATGCTACCTACTCTCTATTAAAATACTCCGGCCCACGAGAGTCCATACGTAAACCGCGAATCGATACTGACGTACGCGACGTCCGCCAGCCGAATTTTCTCCCACCATAGTGTCATTCCCACCACTCGGCAATGGGAATACAGCGGCTCTTAAAAACACGACTAATTAATTGCGTTTTGGGGGTGTTATATGATTCTCCATATTGAATAAAAAAAAACTCGCAAAAAACTCGTAAAAAAATACGTTATAAACTTATAACGTAAACGACACAAAAGACCAGTTATAAAAACGAATTTCGTAAACGTGTTTAATGCTGTCCCTACGTATACACGAATATCAACAACAGCTGTCGGCGATCATTGTCGACCGGCTTCCGATCGGTATGATTCGGCGTATGGAAGGGGAACCGATGCGCAGCGACGGACGCGTTAGCACGTATGGACTCTCGTGGCTGGACTATAGGTACCTAAATAAAAGTTAAAACATTAAAATGAGGGATCACTCGATTTGTAATAACAATTTACTCAGTGAAATTTATGTTAATTTACCAAGCTCACATCTTTATTTGTATTCATTTAAGTCCGTCTTCCGATGTAAAGCTGGCCATTGATATACGTAAGAGAAATGGCGGTTATTGTTGCTTATAAACTATTTTAAGAGTTAAGCACTTCATAATGATGTACAATTACTAGGAAAGTTCAAGGATTCACTGAACTCTGGAGGACTGAATAATGGATATGAATACCTAGATTACAAGATCCAGCAAGTGCAAACAAATTTTAACACTAATCAGCGAACATGCCAATATTTTTTTATTTTTTTAGTATAGAACAAGATTACCTTTTACCTAGATACATTTTTGGTATAGTAAATAATTCAAGGACAATCAGGCGAATGTCGTTTTCTGTTGTCTTCTATTCTCGTTATTTACTTCAGTAATACCTCCGCCATAAATTCTTTTACCAGAAAATACTCTGTGTCTGAAAATAGATTTGTTTTTATGATAAAATCATATTGCATTTATACGATTACTTACATCTCTGCGTAACGGTCGATATCGGATTGATGCAAGGACGGTTTAGTTGATTTTAGGGCATCCAGAAAATCGTCGCTTGTAATCCTTAGCTGACAGCCGGCTTCAGGCTGTAAAAAATAAAATAGAACATTAAAACAAACGTCAGACGCAAGAGGCAAGAACACCTATTCAACAATTACGACACCACGAGTCGTAAACATTAAACATCCATGGTTATTCCAGGGGCGGATCCAGAAATATTTTACGGGGGGGGGGTGGGGGGGGCGCAAAATTGTCCTTAAAATCGTATTCTCCAGGGCTCCAGCAAAAACCGTTTTATTACACAACGTAGACACAGAATACGTCTAGTATAATATTATACAAGATATTATGCGCAGCGTACATTATATTTCACGCTAGGTAATGCAATGCCGATTGCCGAATGCACAAAAATACCACTTTTCACAAATGGAATGATGTGCGACGGCCGACGATTGACGATGGACGGTCGGTTTTCTATAATATTATTAATTAGATTTTTGTAATGTTTTTTTTCCCCAGAAATGACAACGGTAAGGATGGTCGACGACGGCAAGTCATACCGATAATTTTATTTATTTATAGTGCCATAATGGTACAATAATAATGATATTTGGTTTCGGGTAAAATAATAGTAGTTTCGGGTAATAGTTACGACGAAGACAATCTAATTGTCGTCGTGGAGTACAAGAAATTGTTTATCATCGACGACGATCGATGACGGGGTGCAATTTAGCTATAAGCCTATAACAGTACCTAACACAATTACACACTCGCACACAATACATATAAAGTTATATTATTTTATTTTTCGTAAATTTATATTTTATAATACTGTATTTTGTAGTTGTAATGTACCACGAAAATAATCAAAAACCCAAATATTATATAAATTACACAAACATATTTTATTTTGGGGGGCGTTCGTCCCCCCCCCTTGGATCCACGCCTGGGTTATTCTTTTAAGGGGGTCCAGCATATTATCATGTTTTAAGGAGTATTATTTAGTCAATTGACATGACATGAACATTTGGGATATGTCTATGTTTGAGTAGTAAATTAACATTAGTGTACATTTCTGAGAATCGCTGTAATCCCGTGTCGGGAACATGTCAATACTTCGCGAAAAATGAAATATATTCTTGTTTGCATAAATATAAAACTACTAAAAGCGGAAGTAAATTAAACATACTAGAAGCATATGCGGATAGGCCATGCTATTGTACTCGTCTGTGATGGAAGAGAACTTTTGTTACCAATATGGTTATTAGCATTGGTTACTGGATGTTAGTATCATTGGTTATCATTATTATTGAAGATAACAAAATATTATCAATATCCAGCAACCACTGTGGTAACAAAAGTTCTCTTCGATCACAGAATGCTCTGTTTATTAGGTATAGGGCCCATCCATTTCTCTATTATCTATGACTAGAAGTTCGATTATTGTAATTACGAAAAAATGGTTAGATTAATAAGCTTCTAGATCAGGGGTTTTCAACTTGTACGACGTGGCTCCAAGGGAAGTCACCGATTATTATCAAGGGAGTTGCATCCATAAAAGAAAATAAAAATTTGTATTTTATTATTAGCATTATTTGTATGGGAGCCGTTTCAATTGTTTTCAAAATCAGAAGAGGCGTGTTTCCAAAAAGATTGAAAACTCCTGTTCTAGACTATGCTCTTTAGGAATCAAATTTTTGATTTAAAATCAGATGTGCTCAAAATAAATACAAATGTAATGCAATTATTTTATGAGATTTTGGCATGTCAGCAAAATCGTTATGCGCATATATAGTGTGCCCCAGACATAGACCAATAAACAAGTTCTTTATCAACACCTCAATGTATGTGTGGTATAAATTATCGTTTATTTTAAGTCTGGGGCACACAACTAGTAATAACTAATTTTATATACTTATACAGCACACATGCGCAGTGAGAAGAAAAATACATAAGTTTGCTGACATGCCTGTTTATTTAGTTATAGGTTATACATTTAGACAAGTTATAGTGTTTTGAGATAATAATATTTAGACAAATCGATTTGTCGTACCCTCAATAATATTATTGTCTATCATTTTTTTTAATGGGCGATTTTACTCTAAGATTAGTCTAAAACAAAAAAAATAATAATTTTGCGTGAATGATTTTTATTTGTATATTTATCTGTGTTATGCATGGAGAAAAATAGTGCATAGACATATTTTGTTATACATTTATTAATTTTTTTTTTTTTTTTTTAAGGGATATTAGCATAACAGCATCTTATTTTAACATTTTTCGAACATGAAATATCGGATCCTATATCAATAATAAAATACACGATATACACAATATAAACGATTGTCAGGCATCAACTATACAGATAATAGGGAAAATAATATCCAACCGTAGCTGTAGGTACGATCGTAACTCGTGTCAAAATACTCAGATGACAGAGAGTAGATACCATTGTGACATTGTATTGTACATCTATCGATAATTTGAATTAGAGAACAACATTCTAGGGTCACGCCCCCCCCCCCTCCAAAAAAAAAAAAACTCCCTGATTGCGTCGCTGGGATTTAGGTACGAGTTGTAACATGTCATCGGTAGCGCATAATACAACAACTACGGTATAATTAAAGAGCATATTGTATTTACGTTTACAAAAAGAATACAGCAACTTTCCAAACAGAACGCACGGATTCTCGCGTGATTAAAAAAAAACGGAAAAAATCTGTTCAAAGACTCAGAAATAGCGCAATACAAGGCATTTTTACTAAAAAAAATTTTACCCATAAACATCGTGGTTATTTAAACTGAGAAGTGATTGAATTTCGGTATTTTTAATCGATGTTTATCGAGCAAATATAAACAAAGTGGTGCGCGTTAAAAGCACGCCGGCGACATAGCATGGCGCGCGCGCACACACGCACACCCACACAAATGGACAAGAATAGAACGGGATTATTTAATTGCGGCGGGACATTGGAAAGCCATTGAATCAGCGTCTACCGCCGCACTATCCATCCTTTTGAGGACCGGCGTACCACACAGGGACAGGTTCGTGATAATGACTTCTTTACTTTCGTAAAGTATTGTTTGCGTTGGGTTTCGATTCTGGAAACAGAATTGGTTTCGCAGCCGCTACACTGTCACCGGTCGGGGCGGTATAAAATATATATTTGTGTTTTTTTTTTTTACCATTATTATCGTTATTATTAATTATTTCTTTTTTCTTTTTATGTAAATAATGAGGACTCCACTGATTCACTTAAAAATAAACGGAAATAAACGGCGGCAGTGGAGGATTAATAAATACGCACCGTATTAAAAATCAAACAAACAACAATTCCAGTTCAGCACCAAAAGCGGGAAAGCAAACTATATATAATATAATACCAAACACATGATAACAGTGAATTGAAGATTTTTTTTAATCCATCCTGATCCGTGACCGCACGACTCGGGGACCACGGTATCCGAGTGAATACAAATACAACTGTTTAAAGGTAAATCTGAAAGGCGCTTTTTTATATTTTTACTTTAGAACTGGCTATTCGAAAGCATTTTTGTTTTGGTGACCGGTAACCACCCGTCCACCCACATAAGCAGTGCGGCGTACACAGATATTTTAAATTACATTGCTATATGGCCACTGAGACATTTTCAACAACAAAAACGTACGTTACATTAAAGATGTATGCATATATAATAATATATATGTAGGTACATAGTAATATATTTATGCATAATTTGTATATGTATACAGAGGCGGACTTAACATTTTTTCGCCTCTAGGCATTACAACACTAGCGCCCCGTACATTGGCGTGCGCAATACAATTTTGCATAGGTACATTTGTACACTTGTACAATAATTAAATCATTTTGCACCTTGATTTAACTGAGCACTGTAGTCTCTATAATCGTAATCGATTAGCAAATTTCTGAACAGTATGCAGTATGCACTATACAGGAGACGGGCGACAGTGACAGCGTCGCAATATTTATTATTATTAATTACTTTATCAAGACACCTGATTTCCAGAATTAATTCCAGTATTCTAATATTCCAGTATTATACTATGTATAATCAATGATATTAGGCAACGCCGGCAACTGCCTCGTCGAGTGTCGATGTCGAACTTCTAGCGGTGGCGGCGCGCGCTGGTCGCAGGGTTAAACTCAAACGGCAAGGTTATTATAGCTTATCAATTAAACTGCGATGTGACTACGTGAGCCATTCTCCAGTTTCGTGCAAGTTGTATACGAAAAAAATTAATATAAAATATAAATTTAGGTAAATAGAATTACGAAATTATGAAAAAGTAAAAATTAACCAAAAAGTTGCGCCCCCAAAAATATTGCGCCCTAGGCCAGTGCCTTGGTGGCCTATGGGTAAATCCGCCTTTGTATGTATATATAATTACATATTATATATAATATATAATGTATATATTAAATTGTATTCATTTTTATATTACATTAATAAGTGTACTAAAAAAATACTAGTGTTTGGAAGGAACGGATATCTGGAACAAATTCTTTTTCAAAGAACGAGAAAACGAACTAGTTCTTTTCTTTAAGGAAAAATAACAAAATTGTTTGTTCCTTTCTAGTTCCAATAATTTACACAGATAAGTATGTAAAAATCGAAATTAAGATATATTTTTTTAATGTGTATAATGTATATTCCTAATTAGTGATTGTTATCGAGTATCGACGTTAAGACAATCGACATACGTTAGCCAAAAATTTAATTTTGAAGACAATCTTAAAATATATAATAATATATTGCATAAACATATAAAATATGTACCTACTTGTAGTTATATATTATAAATAAAAATTAAAGAAGCATGTATAATACGAAAAAAAAAACATTGATGATTAAATAAGAATTTTTATTTTATTTGGAACTAAAAAAGGAACTCTTTCATTTTCCAAAGGAACGACAAAGGAACGAATTCTTGCAAAGGTGGGCAAGTTAATGAAAATAATTAACTCAAGTTAAGTTAAGTTAAGAGGACACAAGATCGATAAGTTAAAAGTTAACAGTTAACAAATTATAAATTTAACTCGATAAGTTAAAAGTTAATATAGAAAATAATATTAACTTAACTCAGTTTAAAAAAAGTTAATCTATTTTTTTTAAACTTAGTATTTAAATCACATAAAGAGTGAATGTGTCTTTCTAGTTTCTAATTTATAAATTATAAAAAACAATTTTATTGTACTTTTATCATAATGTACACTGTTACCCTTTTCCTTTTACTTTACTATTATTTACTAATTTAAACAATACTCATCTCAAATTAATAATTTAACAAATATATTTTTTTATATCGTATATAAATTGAATGTCATAATACGTGAAGATGCGTACATGACCTTCATATATATTAAAAGTTACGTATATAACATTAAAACATAGGTAACAATAGTTATTGTCAATTTGTAATTTAAAATTATTAATTTTATTAAAAACATTTATAATTGCAACTCGCATAATATATAATTTACAACTTAATAATATATATTTATATACACAAAATAATTATGTTGTCAAGAAAATGTTTGTCATTTTTTATTGGATTATTTTTATTTTATACTGATATAGTAATATTTACGTATAAATGAAAAATTGTAAAATGTTTTCAACTTGATGGATTTTTTTAAAATCAACTCAGAAAAGCTAAGTTATTTCAACTGTAAATTAAACTAGTCAAGTTCATAAGTTGATTAAAAAATAAACTAACTAGTTAAGTTAAAAAGTTAAAAAAAAAATTAACTTTTTAACTAGTCAATTCCGATCTTTGGTATTATGTAATAAATACTGCTATTAATTATGTAACCACTATCTGCAGCTACATTGTACTTAGTACTTTTTTTCGTAAGAGTGGTGAGCTAATAAAATTAAGCGGTGCTTAGTTTATATATTTGTCATTTGCGTATAAGTGCCAAGTGGATGGGTTCCGTACCTCCGTATACCAACTAATATATACATAATAAATATATAACATAAACATTAAACACATAATAAACATTTTGAAAATGTACCAGTAGCCCTCAAAGAAATGTACCAATTGGCAATTTCCCTTAACTATATTATGTACTAATTGCCCTCACATATTATTATATACAATATTATATTAGTACAATACCAACTCGTAAATTAGGGGAAGTAAATATGTATATAATCAATAATATAATATCTAAAATAATACATATATAATAAAAATAGTATACAATTATATATAATATGAATGTATTTTATTTTGTAATAATAATTAATAAAATAATATGAATATAATAAGCGAAAATAAAAAAATTCATATCATAGTAAACTAATTAATATAATAGTTATAATTATTATAAACGGCTTACAATATAATTTGTCAACAAAAAGTATAAAATGATAATAAAAAAATTTAATAGGTATATTTAATATACATAATATAATTACAAATATTAACTTTTTTCCAACATTTTATAAATTTTTTTTTTACAAATTATATTTTATGTCACTCATTATAACTATAAACATATTTATTATTTTAATTTATTTACATATTTACCTTCTTTATTTTAAGGGTTGTTATTGTAATCGTGTACCTATATAATATATGAGAGTAATTGGTACATTTGGTTGAAAGCAACTAGTACACTGGTACATGCAACACGCTATTCGTTACCACGGCACTCGATATCACCATTGATTTTATAAAAAACAATTATATTACTTAGGTATATACTTTTGTTGGTACATCGACCGAACAGACTTCAAATTTCCCAACAATAAAATGTGGATCTTTTTATATATTATTATATATATTTGTTTTGTATAATACGGCAACGGATTTTTTGGGGTGAGATAATAGAGTTGTTATTAACCGTCTGCACACACATGCGCGCCGCAAATGAATAATTCAAATAATAAAAATAATAATAAAAAAATAAATATAAAGAAGACTCCCCCAAGAGCACGCTCGTTGCGCGTACACACGCACACACGTCGTGTTATCTTATTTTTATTTGCTTGCCGAATCCAAATTGGGGGACGCTCGCAAGGCGGCGGCACATTTCTTTTATGCACTGTTATTGTATATTATACGCCATGTTCGCGGATAATACCCCACTTGATTGCCTTATTTGTTTACTTGGTTTAATAATATAGATATATTATATTGCACATGCTGTTATATAAGCGACCCGCGTTCGACACCATTACGCCGATATCGCAGACTTATAATACGATTATTATGTGGATAATATAATAATATTATTATCTATCGCGGGTGAAACGGCTCCGTACTATAGATATTATTATATCTATGCTCCGGAATTGTTCCTGAGCAATCAAGCGGACGGGTGAGGTACTAGGTAAAGCATAACCGAATGGAAAAACAGGCCAGCACATCGAGACTTTTATGATGCTGCGTTGAAAAATGATTCTTTAAAGCGATAATTCAAATTTTGTTCAAAACTTTTGATGACATAAATTAAATTAAAGATAAAATAATAATTGTGGTAGGTGTACCTATGTATTTATTGTTTATTAAAACGGTAAACATTATAGGTATAACAGATGTGCAATGTTCAATTATTACACTGCTGAGGGTTATTCGAATAACCAAAAAGAATGTATAAATTATATTATAAGTAAATCAAAAACTAAAAGAGTACTAAACACTATCTATATTATATATACCTAGGTACCAGTATAAACTAAATACCAAGATGCCTACATACAAATAGAAGACCAATAAAACACGTAACGATTATAAGACGCGTCAATGATGATAAAAAATATTTGTCGAATATACAATATATAAGTATACAACTAATACCTATAATAATAATATATCTAATGCAATTTACTAATAAAACATATCACTCAAGAGTCAAGATACTTTGTGTATTATAAATTTGGTAGGTTATATGTGGGATGCAATATAAAACCTAAAAACTAGAGACTAAGTACCTACTTACGATATATAAATAATATTACGAGTCTTAAATCCAAAATATTATATTATATGTACCTTGAAGCTTCAGAGTTCAATACCTTATTTCGAAAAAGTTAAATTATAAACATATCTGCATATTTTTATTGATGGAAAACAGTCCTTTAGAAATTGTCTTATATTTAGACATTTAGTACCTATTAGCTTTGCAATCTCACATTAGATATTAGTATTATAAAATAAAAATTGCATGAACATATTGTGTGTGCGCTAGTTACAATGCTCTTTTAGACCAGGATTTAAACGGATAGAGATAGCCAATTTTAGTAAAAGCTGTTTTCCTTAGAATCTTATCAAGATAAATTGTCTGCAATAATTATTGTTTTTGGTTTTTAATTTTTATCAGAAAGAATATTGGTAATAACAAACGATTTTTTTTCTTTGTTCTGTAAAACAAAAATACGCATATTTGGTTTATTTCAGTAGGTAGATAAGAATAAGCTAAATAAAGTATGCCCCTGGGAAGGACATAGGGACTGAAAGGGTATTAAGAGGACGTGGACCCCGCATGTGTTGTCTCCGTCTTACAAGTGCGTTAAGTTGCAAATTTTACGTTTAACTTGTTGGTGTAAAAATTAGAGTGAATTGACTTCTAATAAAATTTAAAGGTAAGATTATTATCTAATCAATCACAAATGTTTTTTATTATATTTACATTTTAAAACGAGTTATGAGTATTTTAATATGTACTAACAATTTACAATTTTAAAATACTCATAACTTGCTTTAAAATTAAAATATAATAAAAGCCTACGAGATTTCCTAGATAATAATCTTACCTTTACATTTTATAAGAGGTCAATTCACTTTAATTTTTAAACTAACGGAGCTAAACGTAATCTGCTGAGTAAAATATGCTATGTTACGCACTTGTGAGACGAAGACAACAAATGCGGGTGCCATGTCCTCTCAAGAGGACGCCACATCTGAATTTATTGTCTCGGTCTTACAAGTAGGTAAAGAACATGAAGGGGCGAAGGAAAGTGCCAACATGAAAAAAGGTACGGAGATACGATTTTAAAATTAAAATATAGCAAAAAAACCGAAATGCAAACATATGTCAGTTAATGATTATAACGTTAAGTTTGATTATAAGTAAATTCGAACTTATGTTACTTAAGATAACGAAATTAAACGTGAAGTTCTGAACGTTAATTTGGTATGGTGGGCACTTGTAAAACAGAGACAAGAAATGTAGGCGTCTTCATTATAGGTAGGTACTCATATAATACTCATATAATAGGTACTCACATTCAAAGACGATGCACAGTCTTGATCTGAAAAAAAATGGTATATTTAAGTCAATCGTCAATGGTTATACTTTAAAACTTATAAGTTATAAAATTCCAAATATATAAAAGTACCTGTAATGTAATGTATAAAGATATTTTAGTAAATAATAATAATGCTAATTAAAGGAAATTGTTTTAAGAGGAGAATACACCCGCACATATGTGTTGTCTCCGTCTAACGAATTTACAACATACCACTTTATGTTCGACAGTTCTAATTTAGTGTAATAAGGTTTGATATTAGAGTAAATTATCCTATAACCAAACTTAAAAGTAAGAACATTATCCGTATACCTGTTATATTTTTATTATACCTATGTATAATAAAAAGTTAATTAAATCAAATTTAGTCTTTTGGCTGTTAGGGATAATACAAAAATATTAAACAAGGTAATAATGTACTTCGATAATAAGAAATATACAGGTATTCTATATTAAGCACTTTAGATTGAAATGTGAGTATGAATGAAAAGTACCTAACACAAACTTCTATTGGTCTCTGTCCTCTGATAGTCCGATAAAAATATCTCTAAATGTATAGTTTATGTAAATGTTTCTTTTTTTTTTACTTGTGACAAGTGTCAAACATTTTCATATTATTCGACGAACACGAAGGATACCATTAAAATACTAAAGAAAATGCCTCGTATCAGATTCCGGTGTCAAAAAAATAAAATGACGTTTGTTAGAACCCTCTTTTATACAAAATAATAAGTTCACAAATAATATATTGAATGGAAGCTGATAAATAGTATTATGATTTATGGAACTGATTTTACTGTCGTCTGTCAAACTGAATAAAGTTATAACGATAGTAATAGTTTATTATCATATTCAAATAGAATTATAAAGTATTTAATTGATTTTCCCGTAAAACTTTAACATAATAGTTGATGAGACTTACAATATGAAAGTATCAAACAGATTAAATGTAATAATAACAATGAAAAAAATATTTACTAAATTAACTATTATTATTTATAACTTAATTTTATAGTCCGTATCCACCCGATTTGAGATATTTTGTCATACCTATAATAGTATTTTTTTCCGCTTAAACATATAAAATAGATATGTACCTACAATGATATTGATTTGTAACTTAATTTCTTAAATGGTATTCAGTTAATATAAAGCCCCTTCCCAGTTCCCACAGATTGTTGGAAAAGTTTAAATATTAAGAAGAAGCGAATAATTTGATGGTTCTATACATATTACATAATATACGTAATTTAATTATTATTTTTTATGTAGGTACCCTCTATTTCGAATAAAAGTTACCATTTAGTTTCATGCAGCGCTATCTGTACAACAAAAATTTAATACCATATAAAAGGGTAATTTCTAGAATTTGTAAAATAAATAAATACCTACCATTTAATGCCAGAAAATGGTGGATTTTACCCAAGTTGGTTTTTAACAAGATTTATTTATTACTTACCTATAGTAAAACGTATTTTAATAATTAAATTTTTTATGATTAAATGTGTGAATGTTTAGTGGCTAATATTATTCTTTATGTACACAAGTACAGTATTTATTATTTTTAATATGCATCTTTACTTTCTGCGTTTTGTCATTTGACTTAAAATTTTGTCTCAAATATATTTCCTATTTTGTTTATTTAAAATAGTTCTTTTGTACTCATTTTAATTAGAAATTGGGTTCAAGTAAAATACAGACAGTTCTGTTGTTCTGAAGTACCCTTTTAGATCAGTTAGATCATATTATTATACAAGTATACTCAGGGCTCTCATAAGACTTGGGCGATCGAGGCCCATACCCCAGGCCTCGCGTCTTGGACCCCTTGTTTGGACCCTGCGCTCACGCACTTGAAAAATCATAAGTTTTCTTTCAATACCATTATTTACATATTATACTACAAAAATAGTTTGAATTTCTATTTGAAAATATTATATTATGAATGAAATCAAATCAAGTATGAAATACTTGTACAATTGTACAGTATACACTATGGTAATACAAGTGAAAATTCTTCTATATAGTGTACTAAACAAATGGAGAGCAACAACATGACATCCAATTAATACAACTTTTCAGTTCCTATAAGTAGTATCCAGTGACAAATTGTCAAAATCATATTTGTATGATCTTAAAACCAAAAAATAAAACTTGGAGATGTTTAATTATTTATAATATATACATATAGTATGTCTATATTTATACACACTCGAAATACATTTAGTATTTTTAGTGCAACAACAAGCATTTATTATCCATTTACATAATTATATCTCTGTATTTAACAATAGGATTTTTCTGGTTGTTGCACCTATTGACATTTTTTTCTTCTTCATAATATGAAATTAAAAACTAATTTCAAAATAATATGGACATGCTTTGTTGTTGCTCTGAGGTTTTCAAATTATATATTATTGTTATCAAATCATAAATTGGTAAAGTGAGGTACTGGTAAATGTAATAAGTGAAAATATTTTATATATACTATTTTTACATTTTTTTACAGGTCTCGCTATAAGAGTTATGTCCTGGGCCCAGAAGATTGTAGAGGCGGCCCTGAGTATACTAGTTTATGATCTTAGGTAGTACCAGTATGTGATATGTTTATCAGCTATCCGTTATAAATATTTGTAATAAAAATAAAAATTGGTTTTTGAACTTTTATTTAATTAGCAATTTATTAAGAGAATTAAAAAAAAATAAAACATTTAGTAAGTATTTAGCAGCACATACTAAATTAAAGTATTTTATTCTTTCAAATAAGATACTATTGAATATTATGTTGTACTTCACTGTATAGTTATTTATAAATATTTTAAAACCTGTACTGTGGGTTACAATTCTGAATTCACTATTCTATATGAGCAGTGTTACATATATTTAATTTCATATTTCAAAGCAGAATATTTTTCTGAGCATTTTGATACATAAAAATTGAATTTAAGATGATTATCTTATGAGTTATAAGTATTTAAAGTTTAGATGAGCAAAGTAGTGACCAACATTTTGCAGGTTCCCCGCGTACCACTCCACTCCATTCATATAAACTTTAAATACTTGTAGTTATGTAAAACTGTATTATGTCATTGAAGAAAGTAAAAAACTTCAAAAATGTGAAGGATAAAAAATATTTAAGAAACTATAAATTTCATTAAAATGTTGCTTTTAAAAATTATAAATAAAGTAAATTTTTTTTTTTGAAATATTGAGTGTTCAATGATAAAAGAATCACCCGGTATAATATCAATGAATATCGTTAGCGTACCTTTCAGTAATCTTTTTTCTGCAATTGAAAGTGTTGTGTATAACAGTCCATTTAAGTCTGCGCCAGTATAGTTGTTTGTTTCAGTAGCTATAATATGTAAATCGACATCTTCAGACAATGAAACTTTGTTACAAAGTACTCGTAATATATCTTCTCTATCACTCTGGAAAAAAAATGAATATAGATTTTTTCTATTATGAACTTCACTATAATAATTTAACTTTATTTAAATATTAAAAAATATAGGGATTTTTATTATTAAGGAACGGATTTTATGGTAAATACATATTTTTATTGGAATGAGGTATTTTAACTCTGATAAAAAATGTATACGATTTAGATCATTCTAATTAAAATAAACCCAAATTTATTTTTACATATTTTTACATATTTTGGTATAAGTACATATTTTAGTACTTATTTTAGTGATTTTCAATTTTTGATGACATTAAACATTATCTGTTTCGTCTAAATTAACAAGATTAGTAATTTTTGACGACCACCAAATATTATCATTATCTAAATGGCATTTACATACTTATTTCCGGCACGTGGCATGCCACTATATAAATTAGAACTAGTTCAGTACCTCTTGTTAATGCCTGATGATATAAATATAAAATAAGGAAGTGGTACCTACATTGGAATGTGAATTACGCCCCTATCACATCTGTTGACGTAGAACGGTCTTTTAGTCAATACAAGAGTATTCTCCGACCAAACCATCGCAATTTTTCATTTGCAAACCTTCAACAATATGTTGTTTCTCATTGCTTTGTTCCGGAACAATAGTTTTATATACCTACATTGTTTGTAATACTTTTATTTATAAAATATTTTTTTTTTTTGTAATTTTCAGTGCCTACTAATACATTTTTTTCGATATACATATTTTTAATTTTTTTTTACATATTTTAATAAAATTAATTACATATTTATGTACATATTTTGATTTTTTTATTACAATCAAGTCCGTTCCCTGATAATTATTATAGTTAATACAGAAACGAGTAAGGGTATAACAGAGCAAACAAAATTACATTTAGGAAAAATCTGTTTGAATAATGCAGATAAATATTTATGGTTCAACGACAATTTTCCATTTAAGTACAGAACTGTACATTATCATTAAACAGTCAGTTTCGGATATAAATTGATTTAAAAAATATAAAATAACCTTACCATTGTTGGAATCGGACAATGTAATTTGACCCCAATTCGACCAGGTCTTAAGAGTGCCTGATCAACAAGATCTGGGCGAGAAGTGGCTGCAATCACCCATACACCTTCAAATGTGTCAACACCATCTAACTGGGTTAAAAATTGGTTAACCACTCTGTCTGTCACTCCAGTTTGATCTGAACCTCGACTACAAATTCCATTTGCATAATATTTGTAAAAACAATAATAAACAAATAAATACATAAAACAATTTATATTAACAACAATAATAATCAACAAAACTGACTTGGGTGCAATACTTTCAAACTCATCGAAGAATATAATACATGGTTTTGCGTTTTGAGCTCTGTTAACATAAATATAGTATGCAAATTATATTAAATACAAAACTACACATAAGTAGTTAAATACATAGATATGCATGTTAGATTAAACCATTTAGGATACAGACTATAACTAGCATAAATTATCAGTAAATATAAATATAGAATACATTTATATCATTGAAGGACTGTTATTTCAAAAAAATATTATCGGATAAATTTAAGTTACACAGTGAAAATAATTCTGGTTATAAATAAATGTTAAAATATGTACATATTGGTAAATATAAATAATATATAATACACTATATAATAATCATCATAATACAATACTGTTGAACCTTTTTAACATGTTATTGCAAATAAAATATTTCTTAAAATATACAAAAACAATAAACTACATACATAAACAAACTTTGTAATCCATCTTTCATTATTTATTTGATGCAAAATCAAACATTTAAAATACATAAAACAAATACAGACTATGTAACATGACTCATGACCAGTCTATACTGTGTTTTATATAAGAATTGCTAGCTTACACTAAGTGCCACACTCTTGAGAGCTTCACTTTATTATTCGACAAACAACTAAATTGCATTTTGCAAGATTTAGGTCAAATGATTCCATACCCAATCATTGGAATCAAAAGTTATCAAAGATTTATTAAGGAACGTGGTCTGGACAAATCAGAAGAACAGTTAATAGCTTGCCCGAAATTACTCTTATAAAATAAATGTTCTGGCGCTAATTTTTAACTTTTAGATTATAATCAATCTACCAACACATCAATTTAAAAAAAAAGTATATAATATAATTTACCTTTGAAATACTTTTCTCACGCTTTCTTCACTTTCACCAACATACTTGGAAAGCAATTCAGGACCCTAAAATAAAATCAAAAATTTTTTTAATTATTAATTTATAAACAAATTATAACCAAAAAAATATTCAAAAAATTACATTGACGGAAATAAAATTTAAGTTACTCTCTCCAACTATTGCTCTTGCTAACAATGTTTTGCCTGTACCTGGTGCACCATACAATAAAACTCCTGACTGAAGTTTAAGAGGACATTTACTAAAAACATCAGAATACTAAAATGAAGAAAATAAACAAAGTTACTACAAGATAATAATAGGAGAAAATAATTTAAACTTACTAAAGATGGCCAAATTATTGTTTCCGTAATTGATTGTTTAGCTTTTTCTAGACCACCCACTTGTGAAAAATTAACATTTTTTTCTTTAAATAATTTTACGTTATGCAATGAAAGTGGAACAGTTTTTTCAAAAACATCAGTTAAAATAGTTTTATTCAATGTTGCATCACATCCACCTATTAAAATAAAAATATTATTACAACTAAATTAGATACAGTTCATTATAATTATATTTACCCTTAAAGATTTCAAACAAAACTTTATCACAATAATCAATAAGATCTTGAATTACATAATTATCCATTTTATCACAAATACCCATTAAAAAGTCATCATCGACATCTTTATTAAATTTAACTTTTTTGAGGCGTTTAGATATAATTATTTTCCTGTTTTCCTGTCAATTTCATTAAATATTGTTTAATAGTTTAATATCATAGATATTGTAATCATATTATTATTATAAACAGGTTTAATTAATACCTTATCAATTAATGGTATATGTATCACAGTTCTAAACACATGTTTAAACTGTTTTGAAAATAAATTTTCATTTTCTTGATTTAATGGCTTAGCAGTACAAACAACCCTTATACAATACTGATTATTAGTGTAATTTTCAATCATTCGCATTAACAAATGAAGAGGTCTATAACAATACATTATATATTAATATAATAATTAAGTGTAATAACAAAAACTTGATATTACAAAGAAACAACATTTGAATTAATTTTAACCTAATTATTATAAATAATTAAGGTTTTCATTAAAATATCAAATATTTAACATTTTAAAAAGAATTTAATACCGTAGATATATCTTAGACATGTCAGCATGCTCATTAGGTTCAGAATTTAAATGACATAAGTCATCAAAATCATCTATAACAATAATAGCAGGCTGATAATACAAACATTCTTGAAAATCGCTGTTTAATTGTTTTTGAACTGTTTCCCACAATTTTCCTATAAACATATTAAACAGTTTTAATAACTTATAAATAACAATATTGGTTAATGTGTTATAACAACCTGCTAAGAAACGCCCATTAATCCAAATAATTTTTACAAAATATGGACACTTAGAAAGTTTATCACAAAATAATTTAGCTGCTGATGTTTTTCCAGATGCAATTGATCCTTGATTAAAAATTTTTAATTAAAATTTACAGACTAATAGTATTTTAATTTGTA
The DNA here is from genome assembly GCF_005508785.2 of Acyrthosiphon pisum. NCBI lineage: Eukaryota > Metazoa > Arthropoda > Insecta > Hemiptera > Aphididae > Acyrthosiphon > Acyrthosiphon pisum. Next base: position 70,975,619 of record NC_042493.1, on the reverse strand, counting down.
TTTACCAGTTATCAATAAATTATCAAATGCAAAAAATTTTTGTGGTAAAGTAGTGTAACATTGTAAGCCAGGTTTCAAGCATAAAGATCCAGCATAATTCATTTGATTAAAACATCTAGAAAACATTTTTTAATATTTTATTAATTATTTTCACTAAATAATAAAAACTAATATAAGTATAACAAATTAATATAATACAAATAATATTAAATTAAAATAAGTTAGAAAAGCTAGCTCTGCGAGCATGCTAAATGCATGGTTTCTAAACATATTTTATTATGACACAATACATTATAATTCCATATAAAGTGTATGTACAGTAACTACAGCCAAAAAATAAATACCTTAATATCAACAATCATAACTATGGACTGGTAACTAACAGACGAAGGAACGGATACAACGGGGATATAAGGTGTTCTAAACATATGTTTAGAAACCTAATATAACCAAACAAATATATGATTATATCCTCATAATTTTAGGCAACAGAAAACGTTTACGGGGTCTTAAAAATTGTATGTTATAGAAGTTCCAAGAATTTTAATACCGTGATATTGATACAAGACATTATGTTTTAAATATAAAATAACAAGTAACAGCTTGTTTTTAATATTTCAATAATAAAGAGTTTTAGCCACTCTTTATTATATAATTAATTGTACAAAATTGTTTTTATTAAAATATCTTCAACTTCTACTTAACTGAATAAACATTTTTAATTATTAAGTAGTAGAAAAATATAGGTACTAAAATTAAAAATAATATAATAATAATATTACTAAGTATACTGGATTTTGTAACATACTTTAAATCATAATGTTCCGGCTTTGAAATGTTAGATATCAGAATTTCTGATATTAGCTTAGGATCAGTGGTTTTTATCGAATTCACATGATTATTGCGATAGTTTTTATCAGTTGTACTTGTAAATGAGATCATTCCAAAATTAAATTCATTAAGTAAAATAAAAGGAATATTTGATGGAGAAAATGTCACTAATACATCTATTGCTGATATTTTATTGTATACCACTCGTATTAAAGTTGAATTATTTAAAACCAAAACTTCTCGAAGTGTGATTTCATCTTTCAATCGCTTTATTGTACATTCGATAAATGATTCTTCCTCAACTATTTTCTAAAATCAAAAATAACAAATAATGAAAAACTTTTAATAATAGTAATAATTTGACCTTACATTGTTGTTTGATGGTGAAATATTAATATTCTGAACATCACAAATTTCATTTTCAATTTGGCTCAGTGGTTCCAATATTACTTTTGAATTCATTTTTAAACCCAAAATCTTGCTTAAGATATTGGTAACATAAATAGTTGGCCAAGTAATAGCTTCCATTTTTTCAATATTATTCATAAATGGGTCTAATGGACATAAACGTACAATTACAGATGGGTTTTTAATTTTTGATTTAATTTGAGAGTCTTCTGATTTCATTCTATCAATTTCATGAATGAGTGATATTTTAACAAAACTATTCTTAGTAGAATAGGCATCAATGTTTTTATATATTATTGACATATGTGCTTTAGAAACAAGAGCACAATAATCATATATATAATCAGATTCTAATAATGTTTTTTCAACTAAAACTGTGCGATAAATAAAACGATTGTGATATTTTGTAATAGGAATACAATGATTTTGATTTATTGCGTCTGTTTGAACACTATCATCTATATTTTGATTAATGTTAATATTTCTATCTGAAGACATTACATTGGGTTTTACAACTATTTCAGTAGAATCTTTTAATGATCCAACTTGTAAGCCGTTTTCTAAATCATCTGAAAAATAAATGTACAATATTATTTAAAACATTATGTTAATGAACTCTGAAAATATTATTATAATATTACCTATACAAATTTTTAAATGTACAAACTTCGATACCCATATTGGGAAAATTCGATTTTTATGAACTATTTGTAGTTGTTGTAAAATTCTATCTTGAAGTGAAACATTATTTAGCATCTGAAAAATAAATAGGTAGATACATTTTATTTTGGCATTTCAATATTTTTTTTAAATATAATTTATATATTTTATCATTTATTATATAATATTAAAAGAAAACTAGGTATATATCTAAACATATATTTATACTATATAATTTGAATTATATTATTTTATGAAAAATAAATAATAAATAAGTTTTTAAAGGGCATGACTGAAATTAATACTTTGTGATATAACTCAAATACTTATGTGCATAGTATTATGTTATAATGGTCGAAAATGTTAACTATTTTTTAAATATTGTTTGCATTAAATGAATGCTTATATAAATGGACATTAAATACTACACTAAAATTATTTACTGATAAATGCAGTGGAGTAATTAAGAAGGATTAGAGGATGTGGTCTCATCCGGGCCATAACACTTACCAAAGTGCAAAATATTTTTTTTCTTTATATAGTATACGCTAAGTATTTCTTAATTTTATTTAAAAATTGAAAACACACTTGAATTTAATTTTATGAACCTATCGTTTACAATTTATTATATTATAGCTGGAATGAGTGTGACTAATATGTTATCAAAACATTGTTCATGTTTATGATGAGCGTAAGAGTCATAACTTATGATTGGACACTGAAAATTAAAAACTGTTAAGAAAAAACTCGAAAGTCTATTCATATTTTGCAAATAGGATTAAAAAGGAACACATTTATACCTCTCAAATACTTGGCAAGACAAGGAAGGGGCTGTTGACAATTTTATTCCAGAACCTAAATGTTGAAATTAAATATATCAATTAAGAGGATGTTGTATCTGCATGTGTTGTCTCTATCTTATTAACGCATATTATACAAAAATGTATATGCAGCAATTCCAATTCCGTATTGTTAGTGTGAATTGACCTATTATCAAACTTAAAGATAACATTATCTGTGTTCCATTGTTGGTTTTATTGGAATATTTAAATCTTTAAGTGAATTATAGGATTTTTAAATATTAATATTATACATACCTAGTTATAACTCATTTGACAATTGTAATACTTATATCATGTTATACATTAGTAAAACAGACAACAGATGTGGGTACGACGTCCTCACAATATCATTATTTTTACAAACAAATAGAATACCAAATAGTTTGGTTTTAGTTAGCAATACATACAATTTTCTTTAAAATGTATACTAGGTAGGAATGTGTATCTTTACTCTTTAGGAATATCATCAGAAATATCATTAATCATTAAACATTTGATAATATTAGTTATATAATGATAAATAAAATTTCACAAATTTGATAGTCAACAAGCTATTATCTGTTTATTACTTACTAATAGGTCCCAATCTGCATTAGTGACTGGGGTAACAAAGACTCTTTCTAATGGACAAACTTGATCAATTAATGAAATCAACACATACTGTGATGCATTAAGTCCTATTGATGTTGATAGTTCATAACTAATATTAAATGAATCAGCTCCATTTGAATTGCATGGAGTTTGACAATAGGACGCATAAAACTCTTGTTGCACACCGTCAATGGCTGTTACTTTAAGACAAACCTATTTAACAACAAAAATGTACTAAATTAGTTTCTAAAGAAAATATTTATGCAAAAGATGTACTGTATGATTGTGGTGTCTCTGGTCGTTGAGTTCACGAATCAGCTTTGAAGACAAATGCACAAAACTATCTTCTACAGGAATTATGTTCACCTGCAGCATACGGTCATTCATTTTACTAGTCATCCAACGATTAAATGCGCGTGTAAGTAATTTTATTAAACTTCATTAAAATCTAGTTGATTATTAATTTATGATTTCAAGATTTAGATTTGTCATGTTATATGTGAAAAGTAAACAATAAACATTTTGAATTTCCAAATCCAAACATACTATCAAGCGATACTGATAGTAATAAGTTGATAACAGTGGAGGTAGATCGTAGATAATATTATTTACAATGACGCCATGGTGTGAATATGAACAGACAACAGCGACGTAATATACTTTGAAGTTTGAACCACGTCTCAAGACTTGAAGTGAAAAAGTTGAAAAGTCTAGACAGTCCTTACAAATAAAAAATGTAATCCTAGATAAAATGTTTAGATCAAAGATTGCAAACAGTCTGTTATTCAACCAAAATGAAGGTAGATATCAATCTTTGGTCAATCGACATACAGACGGACCTACTAATGTGATTATATTTTTGAAAATGGTTTTGAATTCATATTTTTTGAGATCTATAAGGCCATAGCTTCTACCCATAAATTTGGTTTAAAATGTTGAATATCTACACATTTAAAAATATTAATGAAATTTTAAATGATAATTAAGAGAAATTGAAATGGGGTCTGGCCGAGTGATCGACCTTAAGTAGACATATTTTAATATTTAACGATTTGAATAAGTGTTATTGTATTAGTAGGCCCATCGGTAGGATTGAAAAAAGTACTTACCAGTTACCTACAAATAAGCACATAATATTATTGTAATATTCTGAAAAGCTGTAATGACTTGTTGGCAGTGTCTTTTACACAGTCACAGTAGTTAGTCACACGTAATAATGAATAATGATCACTTATTAGTTATTAAACGGCCCTTACATAACTGTCATAGGTAACTAATATTATTGATCAATATTCGGTATTGACTATGTTATTGACCATGTATTTGGTTGTATTTAAAATATCAAAACCTTTTCTATATTTGTTGACGGGTTTTATTAATATCAATAATATTGATCGGCTGTGGTCCGCTTAACTCACTTATTAGTTATTACGCGCGATATCGGTATCTAGTGTTATCTATCATAATATTTTATGCCTTAAATCTTATATCTTATGTAGTAGGTACATATTCACATAAAAATAAATAAAAACCACTGGATACGTCATAATAAATAGTGAATACTGGAGCGCGGACTATAGGCCGTAAAAACGAGCTGTCGCGTTCGACGATACCCCCGCCATCATGGGCAAAACAGTACATCAATTACAATGTAAAATGTACATATATTATTATATTATATTTTCATTAACTTTTCAAGAATATAAGAGGCCCCACTGCACATGTTCGTATGGGGGCCCATGAGCTCACAATTTTAAATATAAAATTAATATAATAGTTCATATAAATTGGCCCAGGGACCAACTCAGTCCTCAAGGGGATTGGTGGCGGACAGTTATTTTAGCCAAAACATACCAATCGTTTGTCCATCATACTGATCGCCTTAGTAATGCGATAATAATTTTTAAAACTGATATGAATTCGTTATTATTTCTGCTTGAGATCGGCCTGTTCACTTTTCCCAATTTCACCTCCCCCCCCAACCACTATAAATTTAGTTTTAATATTTTGAAACTTCGAAATTTTTAAACGTTGATTATTCGGAATTAAATCAGAAATCTTAAAATGTGAACTGACCGATCTCAAGTAGACATTATGACGAATTCAAATCAGTTTTCAAAAGTATTATCGCATTACTAGATCTATAGGTAGGATGGACAAAAAGTACATACTTTTAGTCAAATAAGACACACGTTCTGGATAGTTCACGCGCGCGACGCCGCGGTAGTGACTTGTGCCTGTCCGTGCCGCGTGCGTAGGCTTTGCTTGGGTAGTGCGGGACACGTACACACACTAATAATAATATTATTTACTACACAAACAGTCGCAAGTCACACAAGCACACACCTTATTGCCTATACTAAACTCCTTAGTTGAATATCACCTCCGATCCCCTTAACATTTAAAAAAAAAACCGCTTAGAATTATGAAGTAGGGTCATGCCGTCTAGTCTTGTATACTTGTACCCCTCCTCCATATTACCTATTGTATAAATGTATTAAATATTGTATATATGCTTGTTTTCTAATTATAAAAAAAAACCATAATTTTTAAGTATTTTTATTAAATATAACCATATCATTGTTTTAGGTACCAATACAAATACTCAATACTGTATTGTAATGCTGTAATGTTCAACTGTCATTTCATTTTCATACATAAATTCTCAGTTAATAAATTCTAAAAAAAAAATATTTTATATGAACTATTTCAAAAACATGGTAGCTCGTAATTTTCATGAAAATATTTGTCAGGAATGCTTTTGTGATGGGAACTAATATTAACTGAAAATCATTTCTTAGCAAAGTTAAATTTCGGAAAAGTATATATTAGGAAAATATTTTTGAGGAAAATTATTCTTAGGAAATAGGAATTGAAAATTAATGAAAATATAAATCAGGAAAATAATATTTGGGAAAATAATACATAAGAATTCGAAATCAAGAAACTAATTACACAGGAAAATAAAAATCAGGAAAATGTTACCCAAGAAAAAAATTGATGTCGTATTCAGGGCCCAGGGGGAGAGGTTCCAAGTCTAAACTCCCACTCCCCAAAATTTTATCAAAAACCATTTTAATTAACTTTCCTGTAGCCCCTCAAAAAAAAAAAATAAGGATTTAAAATTTTATTTTGAAATATAACCATGTAACCGAGATATAATAATACGCTTGTCGAAGCCTGCAGACCGTAACTATACGCTCATTATTTCTGTGACTGTGAGGTCGCATATAATGTACCTATATGGCTATATAATATAATGTAATAATAATAATAATAGTCATTGGTCAGAAAATTGGATAAATTGGATTTAAAGTTTAACGTTCTGAAACCAGTATTCACGTCACGTGACAAAAATTTACTACGACTAATTTACAAAACGACTAATTTCAGACGACCAATTTTATATGACCCATTAACGTTAACTCGTACTTGCTATCGTGGTCTGCACCAAAAAGAGAATTTAGATACACTTGTGTAGCAGGTATCGATTGTGAGATTACGGATATTTTACCATGATACTTACCACTCAATACATAAGGGCAAGGGCAACTGCAGGAATTTGTTAAGGGGAGGGAAAAATATTTTCCTTTTTAAATTTTTTGTCTCACTATCCTATTAGTTATAATTTATAACTTGATAACTTATAAAGTATATTTGTGACATGTTTTCTTTCATATAGACAAGGAATTTAAAAATATTTATGAATTATACGTACATATAATTAGTTAAATCTTAATCTTACAGCGATAATTTTGATTAATTGTTATGTAATTTTAAATAATCAAATACATTTTTTTTTTTATAAATAAAACGTTACCATTGATTTTATAATTTTAGGTAATTTATTAAATATTTCTAGCTTATACAGTCATTGATATCACAAACTTGAAAAGTTTAAACTATTGTAGGTATGCCATCTATGAACATTTAATTTTACTAACAAAAAAGTAAAAACTTGGTTAACACTACAGTATTGCACTTAGTCCCACCAAAACTTCTCATACTCTATAAAAACAACGTTTTTAGTTCTGACGTTCATAATTGAGTGTAATGAAAATCACTCTGTAAAAAAAAAAAAATGTTTTTATTTTTAATTTACAAAAAGTTTATTTTGCGATATTTTATATTACAATGGTAGTGATTGAGGTTGGAATTACGATGCACTTTGCATTGTTTTCCAAATCTTACTACGTGTAACTCGTTTTATAACATACCTACATTGAATTTCTTGACGATTTAAAATTGTAAAGTAATTTTTTGAATTTAAAGGTTTTTAGAGCATTTTGTAGTTTTTTCTAAATTTAAATTTTAAATTTTAAATTTTACCCGTGTTTTTACATGCATTTAATAGTAAATATATAATGTTAAGTCTAAACCTATATGTATAGAAAAAAAGTTAATTTTCAGATTAAATAGTAGTCCAAATGATAAGTTCTGACTGTAAAACTTTTATACAATCATTTAAAAGTTTAAAATGTATATTATAATTTATACCAAATTTATTTTAAAATATATATCTTTATTATTAAAAATAAAAATAATTTAGTGCACTATTTAGAACTGTTATGGCATTTTTAAGTTATTTTAGAAAAACAAAATCATTAATAATTATTATGATGATCAACTCAGAAAAATCTAAGGAGGCGGCAACTGCCCCTACTTGTCCCCTGTGCGGACGCCCTTGCATATGGGGAACATTTGTATGCATTGATCTATGGCCTGCATCTCATGTATAGTCTGTATGACGAGTTTGTAGAAGTCATGGGCTTAGTACAGTTTTAAATAAAGAAAATAATATAAATGATAATATACAATAGAATAAAGGTGACACTATAAATAATAATAATGAAAGAATAAGATGTAAGTTTTAAGGTAATCATGCATTTTGTATTTTACATGTGTTTAAATAAATAATGTGTTTGTAAGAATTATGATAATCGCATTACAATAGTTTTGAATAATGATAATTTTGTTAGAACATCGCAAGACAGTTAATACAAAGAATAATTTATGAGGGATCACAACGTGGTTTTGGGCGATTGACAGGGCAACAATAGGCAAGCATAATTTAAATGAAAGGAAAATATAATAATTTAACTCGTCGCAAGACGTTATTTTTAGTAATAATATAATATTTTGCACAGTCACACGATTCACGGTCCACGGGGTGCCGGGTATAGATTCGTGGCAACTGATCCACAGGGTTATCATAGGTGTGCCAAAGGCATCTTTTCGTAATATGTATTGTGGCCCAAATTAGCTCGTGAAAAAACTTTATGAATGGGGACATTTTTGGGGGCTAAAAAAAGAGAGAGTATACAGTGGAACGTTTTTATAGAGAGAGGTGGATAAAGAAAACGATGGGGACTCGCGACTTGCACCACGGGGGGTATGATACATTGCGACGACGACGACGACGACTACTGAAGTCTTGAGGTGACATTGTGGTAAGACGGTTTTGCCCATCATCGGGTCCACGTCGGTGTACAAGTCTCAAAATGCTGTGACGTTACACGATATTTACTCGTTTGACAATATAGGAATCGGAAACCGAAATATATCTTTTACCTATATATGCCAAGCCTTTACGTGGCGTATATACGACACTAGGTAGGTACAAATGTACAAGGCCAGATTTAGGAATATGAAGTCCCCGGACCCTCTTTAGCATTAGCGTAAAGCTATAATTTTTCAATTACTTACTTATATCTAATATCATTGAGTAGTATACCTATATTGTATATATAATACTCAATGCTAATAATATACTGACACACGTGAATTTAATGTAATAATATATTAAAGTTTAGATAGTACTGAAAAAACAACAACAACAAAAAAGGTGGGCAAGTGGGTGTCGCTCTGCTGTACAGTAGTGTACAAGTGGGTCACTGTAATGGATGGTGTTAAATTTGAATTCAATGATATATTATAATCATTGTATAAGAAAAACGATTCTGAGCGAAAACGGTCAGACAGCGTATGATATTACCAAGTATATTTGATGATATTATTGTGAATAAATTAATTTATATATAACCTATTTACGCGGAACCTTGTTTTAAATTTTCAATCCTTATACCTGTAAAGGTTGAAAATTGTATACATTTTTGACTACAAAATAATTAATACATTTTAAATTTGATAAATTTTGTCGAAATTTGAACTTTAAATACTTATAAAAAAAATTGTGCCTGTGTATTTTTAATATTTTTCAACTGCTATTGTATCAATATATCAGGAGTCTTGCATTCAATTTTCACTCTTTTTTACCCAACAAATAAATTTTTATTGATATTTATAGAAAAAAAACTAAATTTTTACTTTCGACCCCCCAAAGTACCAACTAGATCCACTTTCCAATCAGAAAAGATACAGTTGAAGAAAATCTAAGCATTTTTACTGTCCTATAAGGTGATGATAGATACAAAAATAAAAATTTAAAAATTTAAAAAAAATACATCATTGTAAAATCAATACATTCATCGCTCCGCTCAGAATCTAAAATAATAAAAAGTGGGTAAGTGCATGTCACTCTGCTGTACAGCAGGTTACATTAAGTGGATCAATGTATAAAGGATTGTATTTAACTTGAATTCAATGATATAATATTATCTTTGTATAAGAAAAACTATTCTGTGCGGATACCGCGGTTTGTCAGTCTGGATATTGTTATTATTTATTATATCCTGTAAGTTGAATTTATATTATAGTAGATATTATTATTTTTATTCGTTTCTATGGTGATAAACAAAGCGTTAGAAATTAAAATCCCATTTTTAGCGGTTTTTCGTAATTTGTCGGTCGTTTTTCCTGTGGAATTAAATAACTATTGAGAAAATCGAAAAATGACCTTTGTAAAGTACCATCTTGATCCAATTTGCTAAAAGATAAGGTATTATATGTTGAAATCGAAGCACTCCTTCTGATAGATATTTTGTATACAGGATATAAAAAAAAACACCATTGTAAAACTACTAACTTCCTCGCTCCGCTCAGAATCTAAAATAATTGACACGTGCCAGTACAATCATTGTTAATTTAAAATTTTATTTTTTGAAAATAGGCAATTCTTTTTAAAAATTTTTTTGCTCTTTTATTTCATTCACTGTACGTATGCTAATTGATTAAACTAGATAGGTCATCAGATTTTAATCATTTATCAGCCACGGCCACTTATATTTTAATTTTATAATCTTGAGTAAATAGTTATACTTGTCCACACTCCAAATAATAAATATTGAACGATACAGTTAACAAAAAAATAATGTGAATATATTATAGATTTTACAAATCGTATGAACGTGTGATATAGATAACACATAGATAATTATATTTATATTTAATGCCGGGTTACATAATGCATTAAATCATTTAATAGTTCAATACAATTTAATGGACCAATCATGATCACTATTATAGCTCACGATTGATTAATTTAATGTTTAAATGTTCAATGATTGTATATGCTACTCAGTATTTTTAATCATAAACTTTAATATAGAAGTTTGGTGTTCATTTACACACGCGTGTACATAGTTCAAAGGTTTCACCTATAACAATAAAAATGAAAATTCTAAAACTATGTTTATAGATTATATAATATAGTATAATACAATAACAAAAAGTTTAGCTTTAATCCTGAACTTTTCTATAAGTTAGAACAAAATGGAGAAATTGTAAACGTTGTTTGACACCATATAACAGATAATATTAAATGCTATTTATTTCAAAATGTCATTGTTTACCATCTTTATGCCACGAACAAAAGCTACGTCTTATTTTGAATTTTGTTTTGTGTACAAATATTTAATTATAAAAATGTTGTTCATTGTGAAGTCAATCTACAGTCAAAATTACATTTTCGTTCGTCACATGAAAATAGTTGGACGCGTTTCATTTTAAACCTACTATAAATGAAAATTAATAGTTTTAGATAGAAAATGAAGTATAAAATTAAAATTAATTAAATTAATTAAAATTACATTTCTTTTACTTAACTAATTCACCGAAAACTTTGACGTTTATACCTGCCAATTAAGTTTTAGGTTTTGATAGTAAGTTGTATATACATTTGTATCTATACATTTGATATTATAAACATAATGTACCTATTTAGAAAATAATAAATTATAAGTCGCTGTTGTTACTTAGGTACCCTATTCGTAGAAAGTCTATTTCTATTAACAAATAACAAAATAAAAAAAAAACAACAAAAACTAATCGATCTTTGTTTTTAAGAAACAGTACAAGGTGTAGAATGTAGGTGTATTATATATTTTAGGAAAAGAGTGAAATGTCAATACGCCATATAGGTAGGTACTTATCGTAAGACGTGCTATGCTATTAATTCGTGCGCTATACATATAGGTACACGAGCAGGGACGATGTTTTCGATTTGGGTTAAGCATAACGCGACCGCATGTGTGTAGGTACGTATATAGGTAATATTATCATGTATGTGTTTCGAGTTCAGACTTCAGAGGGATTTTCCGTGAAATTAAATCTATTTTTAACACGGACGGAAGATTCGTCTGGATATCTTATTGGCATATGTGTGTACGCGGTGACGGGTGGCATAATGCCGAAGCCCGAGGCTGTGATTGGCTGTCTATAGCGGGCAGGCGGAGCGGTGGTGAAAATAATCAGCAAAAAAATGAAAATCCAATTCAGCGGTGGTCTATTTTCCCTCCCCTATGCCAACTCACACACTCACACACACTTACGCGTGCATCACACCGCTCTGAGTATTTGTCGAACATCGGTGAGTAAATATAGTTGTATTATGTAGTAGGTATTGTTTTAAGATAAACAATTATTATTATTTCATTCCGATAACTACCCATATTCATTATGACAACGAAGGTAATTTAACGAAATTTTAGGAAAAAATACATAAAATTAAAACATCGATTGAAAATATCTTACTGCAGATCACATGCAAAGTCACTACTCATTACTGTTGATAGATATTGCGTAATCACGAGATCATGTTGAATATTAATTATTAAAACATATTATATCTACGTAGACATTCTACGACATTCAATCGACATTCTACTACTTTGAATACTACTAGACCTACTTTTAGAGTTAAAATACTTATTGAAAAAATACAAAAATAACCAAATTCTTAACGTGCATCTCATATAGAGTTTTTATTTAAGGTTTACGTTAAGTAGATGGTTACTGGTTAGATATATATGTAAATGGTGGTAGTTCCTTTTTTAAATTCGTACTATATGTATATATATATATATTTTAATGCTTATAACATTTTGCTCAAACAAAATGTCAAAAAGTTATAAAACGCCTGTAAAGAGACATCGATATCTTTAATTTTCATATTAATATTATTTATTCTCAATGCTTACTCTGGAATAAGTTATTGTAGCCGATCTACGTCAATGCTTTAATTCACCTAATATTACTGGTGTGAACAGGCTGCAGGCATAGTGGACAGTCATCAGTCTTTAATGGGGCTAGAGCGTATCATATTTTAAGGAGTACCTAATATTTAAGCAATTCATTTGAATGTACATTTTGGATATGTTTATATGTGAGTTGTAAACGAACAATTAGTGTGTGTTTCCAAAAATCGCTGTCACGCCGCGTCGGACAATCGCCGTCAGATGCAACTCTCGTACACGCACGCACATGTAAATAAATTGCGAAAAATAAATTATATAATATATATAATATATTATTCTTGTTTGCATAACTATAAAAACTACTAAAATGTAGAGTAAAATATAAACATACTTCCTGATGTACAATTGTAATTTCGAAAAAAATGGTTGACATTTTAAGCTTCTAGACTACCTATGCTCTTCAGGAATCAATTGTTTGATTTAAAATCAGTTGTGCCCAAAATAAATGCAAATGTAATGGAATTATTTCACGGGATTAAAAAAAAATGATATCTTAATTCGAAGGTTCTTTAAAATTGAAATTTGAAAATCGTCTTCATAAAAATGTTTTGTTAAAGAATTCATACATATATTAAAAATTAAAATCGCGGACAGTCCGAAGTACACGCGTAATTTACCACCGCTTATTGGTCTAAAACGTATGAAAAATCATAATAATACTTATATTTATATTATTAATATTATCTTTTGAAAACATGAGCTATTTTTCTCCACCATCCCTATATTTTACCGACTATATACCATGTTACAAATACTATTTTCACTGCTAAAAATTATATAAACGACCGCATTAGGTATATAATACGATACGCTCTTACAAGAATGTTTCATCTCTGCTGATAATTTACCCCTTGTCCTCCTCGAGGCCCAGCTCCTTCTTGCAAGTGCACGTAAAAAGTTAGGCCATTACAGCTAAAAATACATTTTAATCGAAGGTATACTACAGCACACACGATAGTTGCGTCAAGCGAATTTTGTCACCGTATAAGACACACACACACACACACGAATATAATATGCGCAGGATTCGCGGTGACGGTGGCGGCGCAGCGTATAACAAGCGCGCGGCGTCGGTCCGAGCTGGCCCCGCGACAAGGCCACCCGACCACCGCGGCGCGGCTATATAAACCCTGGGCCGGGGCATCCACTGCGTACACGCGACCTGTCTCTCGCGTGACCGACGTATAACGCTCCAGCGGCATTCGTCTGCCGAGCCCGTCCGCCACCGTTACGCGCTCTCATCTCTCTTCGAGCTTTGCACGCCGCTCCGCACTTAGTTGACAAAAAAAAATTTATAATTTATTTCGGTACAACGCAATAATAATATTCTATAATTATATAATATTAATATTATTAATCGCGTACGATTTATATACCGGTAAAACCGCAGTCGTCCGACGGCCAAGTCGCCTGGCCGTCATATACGTCTCGATTCGTGAGGGAATGCCGTCCGGACGCCGGAATCGCAGAGCGCGTACGCCCTCTGAACAACTGAGACACTTGTTGCAGCGTATCCTGGAACTGTACGAACGCGCGTCCGCAGCGTATCACCGGATGCGAGCAGGGCCCGTACATCCGGAGAGTCACATCTTGGAGCGGCTGCGTTTCACGTCTTGGCAATCTCCGGTGACAGGCCGTGAGAGGCGCATGTGGGACCGCCGGACGAAGGATTAGGAACGACCGGTCGGCCGAACTGGGCTGACCAACGCCGCCGCTGGGAAGCGGAGGCAACGCGATCGTCGGGCGCGCGACAATACCGCCGAGCGGCACGGGACGACGATTGAGAGGGCTACGACAGACGACGACGATCACGACGACAGCGAGGGTGACGGAACCGGCGACGAAGAAAACGGAGCCGACGATAAGGACGAAAAGTACAAAAAGGACGACGACGACGACGACGACGACAGCGACGAGTACTGGGAGATACAAGTCTAAGACCATCATGAAATTGACTTGTTTGATGTGCCACGTTCGCGAAATTTTCGTGGTCTACGTCAAAATTCCCAACACGTCGTTCAACTTGCTCGTCTCTATTGTTCAAAAGGATTGTACCATATATGCGTTAGTGAGTATACTTACCTGCAATAATAATAATAATGAATAATAATTACAACGATAATGATCATATTGTTATGATATTAAATGAGTATGTGACGATTGTTATGCGCGTTACACAGGTCAGGTTCCCGGCTCAAATCAAGGCGAATAATATATTCTCGTCGAAAATATTATTTTATATAGTAAACCGAGTATATTGTAACAGTTATAAAAATGTAAAATATGTAGGTAATCGTATACCGAAGTTTGCCCTTCTAAAAAATAAATAACTTTCGAATAAAACATATTGTAATGCATGAACGCGAAAAATGCGTGATCGAATAGTTTTAAAAATATTTCGAAAGGGTAGGATTCTTGTTTTGATAAAATTAACATAGGTACCAAAAATAAAATGTTTTCATAAATATAAGAACGAATAATTTTTATTTCTCTTTTGCCGGCAATTATAATATATAGGTAATTTTACCAATTTACTTCTAAAAATTGAAAAATAAAAATAACTCTAAATTCCTTCTATTAAGTACACGGATGTTGTAAGGTAAATTGTTAAAAAAAACTTTTAAATAATATTTATTAGACAACCATTTATTTAATTTAATCTTGAAAAGAACAAAAAAAAAAAAAATTAAATTATTCTAAGATTATTATTAGGAATAGGATTTTTCCTTTCAAAATAAAATTCAATAACATATATTCTTATGATACGTTTATCAGTCAATAACAGCCATATAATTATACAAACGAAATAATTTCGATGGCGTAACATGAAAATTTCACTTATTTCTATGGTAGGTAAATATAACTAATATAATACAATTAAAGAAATATTCGAAGTTTTAGTGAAAATCATTAAAAAATTATTTGATAAAGTACGTTTAATGGAAAAAGCATAATATTTAGAGGGAATAAAAAAAACAAAAAAAAATCAAGTTTTCTAAATGTCTTCATTGCGATCAGAAAGATACGAAACTAATTTACAAAAAATAATTATTATCCTTTTATAATATTCGACACCAAAAAAGCATATTTTGCTAAAAATTTAAAACCATATTAATATTATTATAATTTATTTGTTAATAATAATATAATATAATATACTATCATGTGATATTATATATTTATATTAGTAAAATAGTATTAGATTTAGAAGTAGAATAATACAATGTAGAATTTAGATTGTGGACTTGATGTCAGTGTAAGAATTAAATGTCCATATTAATTTCTTTGATTGTTCCAATAGTATTATCCAAAAAAATATTTATAATAATATGCAACACGTCAATATTTCATTTTGAACACTTCTTTTAATTTATTAAGTACACAATTAGCTAGTTTCTAACTAATTATTTGCGTGTTTATGAACTTTGAACGTCGAACTGTCCGGTACTGAAAAATAATGTTTATGTACCTACCTATAACAATTAATAATAATAATATCCTCAATTATGTCGTCAATAAATAATGATATTTTAATTTCAATTTTTTATTGATCGAGATTAAATGCTGTAAATAGAAATGTATGTAGGTGTACAACAAAATCTTGATTCAGGTTTCGTAAATGATTGGGTGGCTATTAAGACATTGAATATTATAATTTTCTGCATTAAATTCTGTCGTGTATTATTCTATAACCATAACTATCGCAAAATCGGTAGGTACAGGGAAATTAAAAAAATAAATAGGTAATCAAAACACCCTGAGTTTTTTAATAAAATTCAAAACGAACGAATTTACCACCGCGTTGCAGTGTTTTAAAATAAAAAAAAGATGTCCAAAAGTCTATACTCCTTATATATATATATTTTACCTAACAATTTCAAATAGGTAAGTTCCCGTCTTACATCACTATATAATACGATAACACCAAAAAAGTTACAAAAAATAATGAATTCTTTGAAATATTTAATGTCAAATGTGTAAATATTCATTATTTTATAAAACTTAAATAAATTATGGAATTTGTAATACATGTAAAACATTTTGTAACTCTTATTACTTTGTTTACATTATTCTTCAAATTCTGAATTCTTGTCTTCTATTATAAAACAATTATACGTTAAAATTAAATATTAGTCTATATAAGGGTCTTAAATAAGTATCATTATTGATGTACTATTATTTATCTAATCATGTTTATAGGTTATTATAACAATTGGGGAGTTACATTTATCCAGAAGACTTCCCTTCCATTTATATACCAAATTAAAATACACAGTCTATACATTATATTAAATCTAGATTAAATGTAGATTAGTTGAACAATTATATTTATGATATCTAAATCTGTGTTTATTTAAGAAAACAATACTTAATATTATTATGTTTATCGAAATCGCAAATATATAAAATGTATAATTAAAAAAAAAAAATGGAAACATAATGGTTAAAAATCACACTAATTACAGTATCATAATATGACGTCAATAAATTGAATGGATGTTAAAAAAATAGGGTAGGTACGTATATTTTGGTTTTGGCCAGCTGTTTACGATTTTAAGACACTATACGTCGTCTTGTTATTATTTGCCGCAGTTGTATTACGCAAGGGAGAATTAAATGGTTTAACACGAGACAAACAGACAAAATATACACTTAAATGATTTTACTTGAAACTTGAGTAAACTAATGATTTTGTTTGATGATTTTTTTCAGTCACTTTGCGTTTTGAATCTTTTGTTGCGTCGCTTCAAGACCCGTGCAGCATGCCCCGGTCGCAGAAGTAGCAGGACGATTCCAAAAAACAAGACACTGCCGCTTCGAATGATCCGCCGCAACCGC
The DNA here is from genome assembly GCF_005508785.2 of Acyrthosiphon pisum. Taxonomy (NCBI): domain Eukaryota; kingdom Metazoa; phylum Arthropoda; class Insecta; order Hemiptera; family Aphididae; genus Acyrthosiphon; species Acyrthosiphon pisum. The sequence continues at coordinate 70,958,014 of NC_042493.1, read as the reverse complement.
TTTCTTAAAGTTAATTATCTCATGGATTATCTACGCTATAATATCGATGTATTATACAGACAAATGTTTGTGCGATATACGTACACTAAGTTGCGTTCACGTGGTCGGCTTGTTAAAAATCGTAAGTTATTTGCACTCTTCTACTTTTTCAAATAAAAAACCATTAACGATGACCCGTTCTCAGGGGGAACTCCCCTTGAGGAAATACAATAATATATTTCAACAATTTGATTAAAAAAAATAAAAACTTAAATTAATTAACCCCTATATACATTATACATTTAATAATTATATACTTAATTATATTTATAATATCATTGCTTTAATATCATATTTCTGCTTTTAGCAACGCTTTGAGAACATTATGGGTACTTAAGCTATATTTAATACTTTTAAACCATAATATATAGGACATTAGTCAATTTAGATTGCTTCGCGTAGTTCATTTAAATTTCATTTGAGAAATTATCTAGATGGTTACAACTTATAAGCTATATTTAAACCTTATAAATTACATATTAGCATTATTATTATAATAATTTAGGTTATTTAGTAATTAAGCCTATTTGGCTTATTGTAGTGTTTATAGTATATTACATAAAAACAAACGTAGTTCTATTTAAGAATTAAAATATTAAACAATACTACAAATGACTACAGATCTTATTTAAAAATATTATTGGAGGAAATTTTCAATACAATTTTAATTGTAATTATTAGGTATTAATGATATACGATCATCAGTTCAAATAAATATAATATATATTATACACTTTTATTTAATTTACTATATCAAAGGACCAAACTAAAAAATATAAATTTAATATTCGCAAATCTAAAAAGTAAAAGGAAAATCTGTTTTTTAATCAACTTAAAAATTGCTCATTCCTAAATATTCGGTATAAGTGAACGTTCAATTTACATTTTACATACGCTCAGTTGGTTATACACGTATTTATATCAAAATAATGTATAAACTTTACAACCTATATATTATACAGTGCCTATTTATTGTAATAGTCAATTTTATTAAAAGTAAAACACTCATTTTATCGTTTTTGGATTATTTTTTTTTTTTTTTACACAATTTATATCTATGACTGTAACATTTTTTAAAGAAAAAATGTTATTTTTAGTATTATTGTGTATCGTTTTAGTTTTTAATCATTTTTACCACTTTAATTACGGCATACATTTTTAACTTCAAATTCCAAAGCAAAATATTTTTCTGAGGATTAAAAAAAAAAGTAATAGTTAATTAGTATTTAAAGTTTTGATTAGCGGAGTACTGAATCAATATTTTGTGGTAGATACACATATACCTGCGTCACTCTCAAACTACGTGAAAAATATATTTTCTAAAACTTTAATATTTTTCGTGAAAATGAGTGTTTACTTTTAAAAGAACTTAAGAACCACATATGTAAATAATATCTCAGACCCATTATAATTTCAAAATTTGTGAGACATAATATGTATATTAAGATTTAAGTTGATGTTGATGTATTTTATAGTATTGTTATATTGTCGAAATAAACTAATACATTTAACACAATATAAATGTGTAATCTATATATATATTGTAAATATCATAATCTATATGGCCTAAATGTCTCATGGTTTTTGCAAGTGATAAGACTATCATTTTATAAATATATATTGACATATTATGTTTATATTTTTGGTGTCTGCTATCACCTTTTGGAACAGTGAAAATACAACTTCGAAGGTACTTTTTAGAAGAAAAATGGATATAGTATTAATACTTGGAAGAGTGGGGGACAAAAGAAAAAATAAAAAATTATGGATGAACGGGAATTTGTATGCCAAGCCAGTTCTTGACAAAATTGATTTTTTTTTTTTGAAACTGAAAAAATAAATAAATAGAGGCTTAGGAGGTCCCCACACATGCATATTATGTTAGACGGAGGATCTTCCAAATGTTCAACATACTAAATTTTCACTCAGTAGATAATATAATTTTGTATTAAATTATAACCAAACCTAAATGTAAGGATAGTAGAATAAATGTTTCTATCGCTCGTTGGTATTTTACGATATTTTAACATTTAAGCAAGTATGAGCATTTTTATATTTTAATATTTCATATACTCATAACTCACTTGGAAATTAAAATATTGTACAAAACCAATGATGAAACACAGATTATGTTCTAACTTTTAAGTATTATAATAGGTTAATTTGCTCTAATATTAAAAAAAACAACACAAATTAAGTTCTATTGAACAATAAAGTATTTGATATGTTTTACATTAACAAGACATAGACAACACATGCGCACATCCTTTTAACATTTTCAAAATTTTTAGAATTTTTTAGACTTTTAAAAATATTTTGGGTCTTTTTTGCTATTTATAGATATTTTAAATGTTCTTCTTTTAGATTCTGAGCAGAGTGATAAATATATTGATTTTACAATGATGTGTGTTTTTTTGTTTTTAAATTTTTAAATTGTAATTGTTTAAAATTTTTATTTGTGTCTGTCACATTTTAGGTCAGTAAAAATGCGTATAAGATTTATAGATTTTCTTCAAAAATACCTTTTCTGATAGAAAAGTGAATCTAGTTGATACTTTGGGAGGGTCAAAAGTAAAAATTATTAGTAGATTTCAAAAGCACCAAAAAAAAAATAAATTAAGGAAAAATGGGAATTCTTACGCAAAATCGGTTTTCGACAAAAACGATTTGATTTTTGGTGTATATAACTCCAAAACAAATGATCGTAGAAACATGCAATTTTCACTGAATATTAGCAAAAATGTTTCTTTTTTAATCTATGAATTGAAAATTGAATACGAGATTCCTCATAAGTAAGTCTACCTTTATCAAATAAAAAAAATTTCAACCGGAAAGTTAAATTAAATTATTACGAACCTTTGAAGTTAAAATTTTACGAAACTGGATATTCCATTGATTTCTCATACAGCGATCTCCTAATTTAGTTATAAATCAAATACCAATAACCCATATTATATATATTTTATATGTTTATCAACTCCCATAGTCCTATACTTAATAAAATGTTCAAAATACTTTGACTAGTTTTGAGCTGTTGAAGGACATTTTCAATTTTCAATTTTTTAAATTTTATTTTCTTAAAATGTCAATGAAATTTTATTTGTTGGGTCAAAAAACGTGAAAATGTAATACAAGCTACTTAAACTGATATATTGCTTCAATAGCAGTTAAAAAATATTAAAAATCCATGGCACAATTGTTTTGTATATGCATTTAAATTTTAAAGTTCTATTTTTGACAACATTTATCAAATTTAAAATTTAAACAAGATTCCATGTAAGTAAGTGATTCTGTAACCAAAAATCTGAAAAATATAAAAACACAGTTTTTTATATAGTTATTTTATGTTCAAATTTAGATTAAATTACATATTAAATAACCAAGAATAACGATTTTAGTTATTTTGTTGTAATTTTATAAAATGAATTCAACTTACCGGCTTCCGTATTAATAATAAGTACCTAATAACAATACGTATAAATACAATATAAAATATCCACACTGACAAACTGTCTTCGCTCAGAATCGTTGTTAGTATATAACGACTTTTAATATATTATATCATTGAATTCAAATTTAATACCATCCATTGTACAGTGACCTACTTTTAACCTACTGTACAGCAGAACGACATCCATTTACCCACCTTTTTTAAGTTTATTTTTAATTTATGAATAGTATAAAGTTCGTTTTTGAGTATAACAGCTTTAAAACGCAATACAAGTTTCATTATAACTGCAGGGCTTAAAACCGTAAATATTTTTTCCCATTTCGATTTCAGTTTCGGCTATCGGTATTTATTTTTTCCGATTTTGGTTTCGGTTTCGGATATCGGTATTTATTTTTTCTGATTTCGTATTTAGTTTTGAATACTGGCTTTTATATTTTTTGATTTCGATTTTGATTACCGGTATTGGTTTTTTTCGATTTTGTTTTCAGTTTCGGTGTTAACGGCTTAAACGGTCAAAGTCGGTATCCAATATCGGTTTCAAGTCTTACATTATCCATATGATTTTGATTACCGGTTAAAACCTTTAAAACCTGAAATCGGAAAACTAACAATATTGTAGTAATTTTGTTGTAATTAATAGAATATTGTTCGTAGAGATTTGAAACTTTTTGCTACTACCTATATTATAAGTTGTTTTTGAAAAAATCAATTTAATCAACTTTGTTACTATACAGAAAATTAAATTTCCAATAATTTCTAACCTATATATATAAATATATTTGTGAAGCTTTAGAAATATAGCCTGATTGATTGACCATCTCCGCTCAAATTCATTTTTCATCATGATTTATCATTGATTTAATATTTAACACGCATTGCAGTAAACTACTCCATGAGTCAGTACGGGCGTATACCTTCTATATAGCAAAGCAACTTCCTAGAAATATTTTTAATGAAACGAAGAACTAGTTATAGTTTTTTAAGTAACTATATAAGAAATGTAGGCGTAGGGAAAGTGACATACCCATTGCCTAATGCACTACAAGTGTACTGCAATAGCCAATTCCGCGACCAATAGGTCGAACTGCATTATCATTCCCATCGTAGCTACTGCAATACACTCTTTAAATAATTTTCAGAGAAAAAATAATAACGGTTATTGCGACAAGGCAATGGTTTTAGATAAAAAAATTAAAATTAAAATTATGTGTAATAAATAACATTAAAAAAGAGCCGTTATAATATTTTTGAAAATTATAAAACAACTAAAAAACCAAGTTAGTTTCGTTTAAAACTAGTGTTGCGGAAATATTTTTGATTTTCCTTCTTGAAGTAAAAACTAGATTCAATTTTCTACCAGTAACCACCCTCGAAGTCGAAGATAGAAGATTTTTTTCTACATACCAAAAAATGTATCTAGAAACTTGAAAACCACACACTATTATAAAACCAATGAATTCATCACTCCACTCGGAATTTAACATGCTCAATTTTAATGATGTAATTCAATAGTTATTGTAAATAGAGGAACTTAAAAATTATCACCAATAGGTACCTAAATAAATCATTATTTTCTTTAGGGAATGAAATATATAATTAAAAATAGGAATTTATAATCATTTTAAGTTTTGTATGATACGAAACTATTTCACCATGTACTATTTATTACTTATTACTTAAAATCAATGTCCAATGACCAATGACATATTATAACGTCATAATATAATATTTAAAGCAGGGCTTCAAAACGTTATTATAACGTTATAATTTATAACGCTATAACGGAAAAAAAATGAAAAAACATAAACGAAATCAATAAACGAAAAACGAAAAAAATTGAATAACATTAAACATATATATCATTAATCATAATTCATGATTAAAAATAAACATAAACGTATTTGTACGTAAAAAATTGCAAATTACGTTAGTGATTTTTTTTTTTT
>NC_042493.1:70938610-70951860 GCF_005508785.2 Acyrthosiphon pisum | reverse complement strand
ACGTTTAATACCCAAAACGGAAAACGATATTTTATTTAGAATTTAAGCCCTGATTTAAAGTAATAATGTAATATATTCTGCAATAAACTTTGCAAAATTAGTAAAACAGACTATATAATCTTAATAGATAATAACCGATAACCTCAACAGAAAAAAACTGAAAAATAAATTATGAGATATTCGATTATCCCTAAAAATAGAAGCAGACAATCCGTCGTCACTCAGAATCGTTTTTATGTTGCAATGATTTAATATTGAATTAAAATTGAACTCATCCATTGCTAAATGTCAAGGTGTACCCAAAATATACTGACAGCAGAGTGACTTTCCCGGTTTTGTTGTTATTTAAAATAAAATATATATTTAATCGAAAATAAATATGATTACCTTTTTAAAAGATCGTCTACTCTAGGGGCTCAGAACATAAACAACATAAAATAGTCAAGGCGTTTCAAACTCAGTTGAATTCATAACAATTATTGAATACTGTTAAATATATATTTAAAATTCAGGGACTCTAATTTTGTTAAAATCTTTAAACTTGGTAATAACCAATGGGTACATTCATTTTTTGTACGTCAAAATAGTGTAGAAAAATAATGTAATAGAACCTAAAAATTGAAGATATCTGCAATAGGTATCCATTTAAACTTTGAAATTCTGTTTTTTGTTTGATAAACACGAGAAAGGTGAGAATATCGTATTGTGTATTGTAATATAATACGATATTCATATTTTATGATTACACACTATATTATAGCAATATGGTTAAAAAATAATAAATACAAATTATGACTATTTTCTCAAGGTGTATTATCGACATCTGAAATAGAGGCATCAGTCCATAAGATATGCAAATAAAATAAATATAATAAGTAATAACGAAAATACTTCAAAACAATAAAATTATATAGTTGTTTCCCATTGGCGGACATGATTCCCATTGACTGTTGGATGGTCCTTTATGAATATATTATTATTATGGGTAGGTAGTACCGAATAATAATAATAATTATTATCGTCGATTAGTGATTACCTACGCAAGACACTCCCGAAGAAATATTATATTGATACGAGGAAAGGTTATTCAGGATATAAGTTGATTTAGAATTATTGACGTATTCAGCCTGACATAATAATGACATCAGGACAAGATAACATTAATGTTTCGACTGAAACTTTAAAACATGCTTAGATAGCTTATAGATTTAGATAATTTAGTATATTATAATATTCTATTTATTATAGGTTATGTTGAAAACAGATATTTTATAGTTTAAAGCCATACATTTAAATCCATAAAAATCAGGTATTCCTGCTTGTTAATTAATGCTGTCTGTGGCTCATAAATAAATATGATAATTTATTTTGACTTTAGAGTGCAAACAAAATATGTTTATGTGTAAAAAAATATTAAAAATAACCTTCCAAACGCCAAAAATCAACGTTTCGTAAGTAATATGATAAATAATATAAAATATAAAATAATTATGTTAAACTTCTGAAAAGTTTTACAGAATATAAAAAAAATGTAAGTATTATTAAACAATAAAAATAAAACATTTTTTAATTTGTATCTAAATTCCCGAGGCTTACATGGTACCTATTGAACTACATTGTGTGTAGAACGTCAACACCAATTCCGTACATTATACGTAAAGAGCGTAAAAGTTGTATTTAAATACATCATCGTTAAAGGTCAAAACTGCAGGGGACTACTAGGTACTTACATATTATATAATTATATATATATATATCGTCAAATATAAATAAGTCATATTATATGACATCCTAAATAAAATACTCAATACGTAAGTATAAAGTATACATAGTCTTCGCTCGTGAATGATCGTCCGCACGTGGCGCAGAGGTTGAAAGTCTTGGCGCCGGCACTGCGGGTGGCAGAAGAAAGTCACGAAGAGCGGACCAACCCCCCCCCCCCCCCACAACAGCATGGTCAATGGTCATCGAGTGGTGTGCCGATCACGGCAGTAGTAATAATATACATAAATTGTATAAATATTATTATAAAGGACACGCGGTTAACCACGAAGACATATATTATATCATTATCGATTGCGGCGTTGGTGTTATTTATTACGGGACGAAATATGTTTTATAAATAGTCTCGAGTAAGGTAACAACCAACGTTGCATTCGAAACATACGTCGCTTCCACCACATCATCGTGGCCATTCAGAGAGCAGCATTCATAATATACATAATAGGTGCGGATTGTCTATGTGTAGTACTTTTAACTATAGCTTAATTAATAAGAATATAACAATGTATTTAGTCTTATCATATTGGAATTGTAGACTTAATTATATTAAGTATCAAAAATAGTTTTAATGTTTAAATTTAGAGTGACATTTCATTAAGAAATATCCCTAATGTATTAAACATTTTATCAATTCGTTTCGTTCTAGTTATACATTTATAAAAATCTGATACATTGATTAACTAACTATTAAAATATGTAATTTTAATTTAAATGCTGATTAGTTTATTATTTAGAATATTATATTATTTTTAAAGATGATGAGGTATGGACGTGAACAATTATTTGGGTACAAATGTAAAACAATTTTTCGTTAAATTAGCAGTCAGATTTCTTAATAAAAAATAATACATAACAATAAGCCCTAGAAAGTTAACAAATAGACAGATATCGGGAGAAATTTAATTCAAGAAATGAGTGATACGAAAGTGTTAGTGTTGGTGGATAGATTAAGACAATGCCAATTGGATTTTATTAAAAATATTTTATGATAATTAAAATAAACTTTATAATAATAATAAATTATTAAATTATAATAATATATAATTATTATTAATTATTATGATGACTTTAGAATCTTCAACTTGTCAGAAAATTGTATGGTAGGTATTGTTTAATTTTATCCAATTCTGATAATAAACTTTTTTCAATTATAATGTTCATTAGTAGTTTTGTAATAACATATATATATATATACACATATTAAGATATTATTGAAAAGGAACATATTTTCTTTGCACGAATCTAGAACTATAGTAAAAAAGTATACGATAAATAAGTTTAATATTAGGTACGTAATACAATTTACACAGAAAAAAGCAAAATTAATAAATACACTTAACTAATGAAAAGGCGAATCAAAAATTAATTATCTTAAATTAAACATATTTTTACTGATAATTGAACACTGATAAAAATTATACAAAATTTAATCATAGTATCCTTATTACTAGAGTTAGGATATTGATGACTTTTGCATTTTTTTCCCTTTTATTCTGTACAATGCTATCCTAGCTAAAAATTTGTTTCATGCTCCCTTGATGCAGAATATTCTAATTTTATTTTGCATTTTTTTTGCATTTTTTGCATTTTTAGCTATAAATGCATTTTTTTTTGTTTTTTAACGTCATTTTTCAACATTTTTAAGTCATTTTTTGTACTTTTTATACAATGTGGGGCATTTTTCACAAATTATAGATTTTAGGGCAAATGTTACACCCAAGTTTGGAAACAAATTTAATTTATTTAAAATATAACTTTGGATTTGGACTATTAGTAAAAAATAATTTTAATATTATTATTGTGGGGTATATATCCACAATATACCCATATCTCTAATAAAAATTATTATTTATAAATAAGTTTTTTCACTTACTTAGTTAGTATTTTAGATAATTTATAAGGTCATTTTTTTGAAGTTTTTAGGGCATTTTTGCACTTTTTTTAGGGCATTTTTGTGTGTTCTTTAGGTCATCAACATCCTAACTCTACTTATTACACTATTGGTGACAACCTATGTTTATACAACTCAAAAAATTTAATAAAGCACTAATCAACAAAACTTTATAGATTTTTAATGGAATTAAATTGTAACGAAATGTTAAACAACCTATTATTATTTGAATATGTTTGACGTAAGAAATTTAAAACAATCACAATTTAATATTTTAAATCAATCAAATTTGGATTATTTAAGGTGGTTGGAAGCTGCGTATTTACTTCGTGATTTAGACCTCACAATCTGGTAAAACAATACCTATTTAATATACTTGGATTTAAATTTTATAAAAAAAATATTTGAGTTTAGCCTCTCTTCCCAGACAGCATTTGTTGGTTTAATAATATTATTATAACATTATAATAACGAATAATATTAGTATAACGTTATTATAATACTCTTATAATATTATCATTACAAAATGCTGTCTAGGTTCTAGGTTATTCTGGTAATCGATTTGATATATAAGTTAAAAATGTGTTAAATACCTATTTTTATATTTCGAATTTGAGTATTTACCCAGTATATGTTTTTCAAGAAAATAAAACAGTCATTCAAAATCAATTTAAACAACAACCCGGAAATAAACCACCGAGCTCAAAAATATAATTTACCTAATCGAAATGTAATTATTATAGGTAGACGTGATTTTGTCAGGATTTTAGGTGTTTTAAATTAGTTTCTTGTAAAAGGAACAAAATATCTAATTTTATCGGATACAATGACTTTCATACGCGTGCCAAATACCTGGGGCGTGCTTAAATTATCGTTTTTGTTGTTATAGTACTCACACAACAGCAGCCATGTGCGTTATACAAACTGGTTATCCGCGAATATTCCATGGAAAATGAACGTTGCTTTCAACCACCCCCACAATAGATTTCATGAACACAGATAAGTATGTATGTCTGATGTTTGTGTTATGCAATAGACACTACAGCAGGTTCTTAACATCATTAGTATATATTTTTTAATTGATTGTGCCAATAGTCTTAGCTACTGCCTATTGTCCTAAATATTAGTGTTAGGTACGTAGTACGCCAAAAATATATAGACGAATTGTAAACAGTTTATGTCGTAAGATTTGTTTACACATGCTGTTGTTCTGATCTTAAGAGCTAAACCAAAACGTCACATAGTATATTATTATATATTATTCAAGTAAATAATATTTTAACTTAAAAATCATTCGTATAATATTATAACAATAAATTATTGAAGATTATAAAAAGGGCGGACATGAATACAGGATTCAAGTAGTGATCAATAATAATTGTTGGTCACTTTCTTTCTGTCGATGTACCTACGTTTTGGCGCTGAATCAAAGTTCTAAACATTTCGATGTAGTTAATTTCGTAGTGAATTTGCATGTCATAAAATTGAAAAATTAGTGAATCGACGTACTATCGTAGATGCGTTGTAAGTTGTGACATTTCAGTTAGAAGGCTACCTAACCTAACCTGATATTGCATATTTTATAAATGTAGCACGGCGTTACGTATAGGCAAAAGTGATACAGGCCCGTGTACGAGAATATTGCCTACGACGTTATAACTTTTAATGGTACAATTTATTATTTACAAAATAATCATCTGATAATATTATTTCTTCTCAATGATAAAAAATGAAAAGAAAATTATTACTTTCTCATAAAATTTACTCTTAAATATCGAAAAATAATTTATATTTCAAATGTTTGTAGGTACTATTGTTCTAAGTATTAATTGTATAACGTATTAATATTATTATTATTATTATTATTATTATTACGAGATCGCAACAGTAGCTAAAATCGAGCTGTTTGAACATTATTCCGTATTTTATTTGTTTTGTGATGCGTTGAATAACACAAATACTATTTTTTCCATTAGGTTATATTGTAGTGAAGATTATTGTTATTATTATTATTTAATCGTAGACAGTGGATCAATTATTATCTTAACGTTTTGTACGTATAGGTACTTGCATTTTTTTCCAATTTTGATTTCGAATGTCTGATCAAATATTTGAACGTGATTCAGGCACAAGACTCCAAACTTGTCAGTCAAAAATCTTTGAAAAAAAAGTGAGAAACGTAACGACACAGCCATTAGCACCTATAGTCATTCGATTTCAATAATTTCTATTGACATTTCCGTAGAACAGGACACCTGAAAATATGAAACATAATCATCGTTACTGTTGCGCGCTCGTCATGGTTTTTAGGGCAAAATATTTTTGGGGGACAACGAGAACCGCCTCCACGTGGTGTCCCCTGGGTAATGCTAAATGGTTCTCTATTATGTCCAGGCGATTCCGTTTTGATGTGCTACTTTCAACAACAAATTAACAACAACTAAAGTAATACGTTTTAAATGAATCGCCTGGCACATAATAATCTAGGTTTAGCGTTTTTTTTTGTAGTTTATAGTTATTATATTATACAACTGTTATATTACTATTCAACTATTATATTGTGTTTACTTAATCATAATAATTTAGATTTAAGTTAAGTGTTTATGCATAAGACATTCAAAATTCGATCGTACTTACAACATATTTTAAGGATTTAAGTAGTAAATTATTAATCGTTGTATTTTAATACGACCAAGTTTGGGTTTATTAATCAACTAACAACTAGATAAAATCGCAAAGGGGACTCAAAATTCGGTCGTTTATTATCAACGATAATAAATTGTACTTAAATTATTTGAATAATTTATAAATGTATGACGTAATAAATTATTATACATAACATTCAAAACATTTAGGTATATAATATTGTGTATTTAGGTATAATTAATTAAATATTATCTTAAAAACTATGATAATTTTATTTTAAATTATTTACTATAAGTTAAGTTTTAATATTTGAATAATTATAACACTGGAAACACAAGTTGTTATTTTTTAGGCTTAAAAACATTTTAAACATTCGCTTATTCAATTTATCATAATCATTACAAATATTTATAAACCTTTAGTAGAAAAAATTATTAATTAAAATATATTATAACTTTAAATATTTACTGATACATGACTTGGAAGAGCGAAATTACGTATGTTACAGGTGTGCAACTGAGGTGACTTTTAACTAGGTCACTAAGTTCACTCCTATGTTGCTTGTTTTCGGATGGGTGACCACCCGATAATTTAAGCAGTGTGATGTGACATGTCATATAATAATAAATTAGGTACCTTGTCAAAGGTAATATAAATGTGGATTATAAACGAAAAAAAATTACTTAACATTAAGTTTAATTGATAAATATTAATTAATTAATTATAAAATATATAAACTTGTTGTTTCACTAATTAGTTAATTATATAGTTTAATTGAATATATATATTGTTATAACATATTATACTTAGAATATATAACTTTTAAATAAAAATCTTAAGAATTTTTTCTCTTTCGAAAAAAAAAAATATATAATACTTAGATTTAGTCAATATATTTCAAACATAATATTTATTATATACTATTAAAATATATTCTTAGTTTGCTTAACTTATTGTGTTCATTATAATTTATTACGCAAAGCTTATATATTCAAAACGCACATACGAATGTACTTAACATGTGTAGTCTAATATTTTATTGTATCTTGACTTGTTTTAAACCTACATACTTAAAAGTTTCACAATTAATATTTTTTTTTGTTACTAATTAATAATTTATTATACAAATAAAAAATAAACTAGTTATTATAAATAAATGTAGTTTTTATCAAATGGTATCGTAAAAAATAATATATAGTTATATGGTGTGACATACATACATACATACACTGTTTAAATTGTTTTCTGATTTTATTTTATTCTGTTAAATTATAACAAATATATTTATAAATAGATACTGCTTTGTCCAATAAATATTAATATTTGCTTTAACATTATAGATACCCTTAAAAAAAATATTTCATATTATTATATATCATTATTAGTATTATATTAATTATTGTTATTATTGTCACTATTTTGAGAGCACAACATTTAAAATAAATGCACCTAACACATAACATAATAATAATTGTTTTGTTACGAAACCTAATTAATCCTTTTTCAATATTCCTGAAATCCTGAATCTCTAAATTAAAACGTTTTATTAGAGGAATTACACCGTGTGAATTGGCCAAATCGGGTGACTAAATGGCCTTGAACTCGATGGTAAGTTACAATTGAGCAAATAAACGCATAAACTCAAGTTGAGGTTGCTGGTTTGTTTCCGCGTTTTTCGGTGGTTCAGACTTTCGTTAAAAGGTAAATAATAACACGATCAGCTGGTCGAGTGCAATAAACGTCTATATTGTTCTGTGGTTTTATGGAGATACTCATTGCTTTCCAAATGATTGTTCGATAAGGAAATTGTATTATCTAAAAACGTCTGGTTGATCGTTTGAAGATTACCGATATCATATGCTACTCATCAAAAATATATTGTGAGAAATTCTACTGCGAATATTATCATCGACTTAAAGTTATTATTTTATAATCAATAATCATGAAAAATCATTAACAGGTAAGTAAATAACACATCATAAAGTTATTATAAATGTTTTTAAACTAATATCCCAATCGGCAATAGTTAAATAAAAATTAAAATACAATTAGGAGATTAAACATGTCTTACATATTTTTCTGAGAAACAAAATTAATATATTTTGGGCACTTTGTAGTTAAGAATTTCTACAAAATTTCTAAGAAATTGTTTGTCGATGTAAAAAGTTACCACGTAATGTCTATAATACCGAATCTGTTGCTGGCACGTGCGGTCAATTTTTGTTGCACGCGTGGCATTCAAACTTTGTATTTTATGAATTATGCCAATCATTTTATCTTAATATTGTGAATATCTTAGGTGAATTACTTCTCCATATACATCCTTCACGTACTATTTTTTGCATAGTATTTATTTAAATATATTGTTTAATTTTCCTTTCATTTATTGTATAACATTAATTTGACATTGAATTATTCATAATTCTTTTGAAGAAGAATCCCGCAATGTAATGCGACATTAAATTACCCATCTATATAGCAGAAAAGACGAAAAATTAAATTTATTTCTATGCACGTGGATAAGTCAAGTGAATACAAATAATGTACAATTTGTGAAATAATATGAATCGGAGGAAAATTCCTTGCAACCAAAATTATACTTTCTATAAAAAAAAATAATAATGATAAAAAATCTGTGCATAATGAGTCCGGTGATCTCTCCTTGGACATTACATTTACTATAATATTGTATTATGCAGCCGGCTATAGTGGTGCGATGATAAGTATATACAATAGTGTGCATAAAATATTGAGGGGATTTGATTTTGGCTGTGATCTCTATACTAAAATATACCTATTTTATAACAATTGTACCGACTACCCTAGTGATCAGATAATACTTTTTAAGCCATATGATTTTTAATTCACTATATCGTTTGCTTGAAAACGAAAGATTCACGTTTTTGAAATTGAACTCCAAAACACTTAAAATTAGATTTTTAAATTTTGAATACTAAGAATTTTAAACTTTGAATATAAAAATGAATTTGAAAATACAGGGAAGTAGATTTTAAGTAAACTGTTTTCAAAAACACTTTATCGGAATAAATTTGTTAGTTAAAATATTAATTGAAAAAGAATTGATACGTCAGACGAAAATAATTAATATTCGTGTCACGCGTTAGTGTCTTATTGACATGAGCGTGCACGTGTGGGAGCCCTACGTTATTTCAATTACCTACACACATTTATGATCACGCACAAATTTACATGACATGCACGATAACTTGCTTTGAAAATGTCCTACGTTGAACTCCTTAAAAAAATATCGTTATTGAATCATCTTAAGATATACAGCTATAACTTGGTGTTGTTAGATTTATTCATCGTTGTATAATAATATACAATATTTTATTTTATTTACTATCTAATATTTTTTAAAAAATATTGAGAATTTTAGTATAATATGTAATACGATTTTAGTTCAATGATCCCAACATTTTTAAATTAAACTTTAAGATATAAGCTACTTATTCATAGACATAATCATCAATTTTCGTTGTGCTAGAACTGTATATTAAAAATGTATAGACAATTCTATTGAATACCTATAGAATAGAATATACAGTCAATGACTATTGAATATATACCTATTCGATATCAGTACAATATTATGGGTCATATTTTTACAAAAATACAAGGTATACCAACCAAATTGCAAGGAGTTAAAACGAATTTGGGGAGGCACGTCATTATTGCAAATCTTGTAGCTTAATATTTTAATCAAATAGAAACATTATGTGAATTTGGTTTTAATACTGATTTAAAACTAATTTTACTCAAATATTTTAAAATATGTAAATGACATCATTATTTTAAACTATAGTTTATATATCTCTAAAACATTCTAATTTAATTAAAGTTAAAATGTTTCTAAACTAAACTAACTAAAATATTATATTAATGTGTCAAAAAAAAATATTCCGATTTTAATATTTTCCGAATAGCCTCGCAATCATAAAAAGGTATAAATAAATAAATATTTTATTACTTATTTAGCTAAAACAATAGAAAGATACAACCTAGATATATATTCTATAAAATCATTTGAATATTTTTCAAATATAATAATAAATTTAACTATAAACTTTTCCTATTCAATGCAGTAGGTACCTGGTTTTAAATTAATCGGGGACTGAAACCTTGATGATTTTACAGTTCCGGTTTCTGTTCAGTTCCCAGAAAACTAAAATTTAGGTTTCGGTTTCTTTTATATTCTTAAAATATAAATATTTATTACCTGTTTTGGTTTTATACTTATGTAAAAAAATGTTTGAAGTAAAAGTTACGGTTCCGGTTTTTAAATTAATTTAAATAAGGGTTTCGGTGAGGTTTAGGTTCCCAATATTCAATTTATTCCAACATCCCAAAATTTATAACCGGTTATTTTCGGTAAGGTTCCAGTCCCTGTATTTTATATTCAATATACATGTATATAAACCATAGTTTGTTTCCTAAATAATATTATTATATAATTTCTGAACAAAACCCAAAATTACAAATCATGTTTGTCGTTTGATAGTATATTGTGCGGCGTTATTTTATTTTGTATATTCCATTATAGTCTAATATTAGTGTTAAATCGTTAAGAACAGCGTAAAAAGTACATTTTAACTGTAATATTCTAATTAATTAACCTAACTGTTTCGACGGGTGACATCAGCTGGGGCTGTATCGGAAATCGTATAGCACAGGGATGGCGAACCTTTTGATAACTGCGTGTCAAATCAAAATGTTTGGTTTGATTTTATTTGCCTCGCGTGTCAGAAACTTTGCAGATTTTTTTTTTTTTTTAGTCGTCATGTAAGGCATCGGAAACTATCTGTTATCTGTTGTACCTACGTTTGTACGTAAACGCGTAAAACGAATTAATTGATAATCTAATCTAATCGTTTACGAGCTTAGGAAATGGAAAGTACAGATTACAATATCTTACGATATATTCCAATAATAAGTTAAAGATAGTTTCAAATTATCAATTATTTTTTTGGAAAGTGAAGTAAAAATCACGCGTGACATAGGTTCGCCATCCCTGGTATAGCAGTTTCTAACGCTATTTTTATTGATGCACAGTAAAGTTTTGACGATCAAATTATTTAATTTTTTTAGTTGGCAGATTTTTCACATAGTGTTAACGATCTGGGTAAATATAGACCACATAATTATTTAAAACTGTGACTTTGTAATTTCACTTATTTCAAATTTTACTATTTTAGTAAAATAAAAACAGGTAAAGTCGATTTGTTAAATTTTAATTAAATGATATTATAATATCATTATATACGAAACACGATTCTGAGCTGGAAAGATTTGCCAGCTTTGATTATTTTATATTATATTTATATTGTTATAATTAATACAGGTAGTCAGTTAAGTAGAGTTATTATTATTTGTTTAGTATCATTTATAAATAATAATATTATGCTTTAGAAGTTAAAAGTACTTACTAATAATATTTTTTAAATATAACACAAAACTAAAATGGTTTTTTTTGTTTAAATATCTAATTTTGTCCAGATTTGAACACAAAATAACTAAAAAAAACTTTTTCTATTTCTTAGAATTTTTGGTTACAGAATTAACTATTTACGAGCAATCTTGTTTTAAATTTTCAATCCTTAGCTATAAACATTTAATATTTGATACATTTTTACATCCTAACAAAATTATTTGTAAATTTTCAATTTGATTAATTATGTCAAAATTTAAACTCTAAAAGCTAATAAAAAATCTTGCATAATATGTATTTTAAATATTTTTAATGTGATATTATAACAATGTGTGAGGAGCCGTGCCTTACATTATCATTCATTTTGACCCAACGAATACAATTTTATTGACATTTATAGAAAAAAAAAACTAAAAAAATTAAAAATTAAAAATGTCTGTAAGACCATCAACAACACGAAACACGAGTTTAAATTTAAGTTTTGAAAATGTTATCAAGTATAAGAATTATTAAAATAAACATAGGGTGTAAATTTAAAGTATCTACAGTTATTTGTTTTTGAATCACAACAAAATAAGAAAATTGGTACATGAGAAATCGAGTGAATATATTATATTAGATATCATACTATATTATTATTTTAGATACAAAATATCAGGATCCTTATACCTATTCATTATATATTTATACATTTTCATGCTTTTTGAGCAAACAGATAACATTTAATTGAAATTTATAGAAAATTACACTAAAAAAAACTCAAAATATTTTGTAAGTTTTATGGTGTATAGAAAATGCTAATATAAAGATTCTGTGAAAATTGCATGTGTCTACAGTCGCTTTTGAAATCTACTGGGAATTATAAATATTGACCTTCTCAATGTACCTACTAGATTCACTTTTCAAACGGAAAAACTACCCAAGTTTACTTACTTCGACTATTTATAATTTACCTACACAGTCGCAAAAAATAATCCAAATAATTAAAAAAATTTAATGAAAAAAACACATCATTGTAAAATCAATATATTTATCGCACCGCTTAAAATCTAGAACTTTTGGGATAATTGTAGTACATTTTTAAATTTGATATTAAAATTGAAATTCTATGCATTTTTAATTACAATAAAATATTATATAACTAGTATAACTATTAAATAACTTTTCATGATTATAACGAATTGGAGCTTGAACGCTTATAAAAAAAAAAAAAAAGGTTGGCAATTTAGGTGTTTGAAAATGTTTAAATAATTTTAAAATCAATCGCTGAGATTAAAATTTTTAAGATTTATTAATAAATAAATATAATTATTAATTATAAATGTAAATATAAAAAAAAGGCGGGTAAGTCGTGGATGTCGCTCTGCTGTACAGTACGTTACAAGTGGGTTACTGTAATGGATGGAATTAAATTTGAATCCAATGATATTATATCATTGTATACGAAAAACGATTCTGAACGGAGATCATTTGTCAGTCTAA
>NC_042493.1:70936994-70937844 GCF_005508785.2 Acyrthosiphon pisum | reverse complement strand
CCAGCTAATTTTTTTTTTATCAACATTTATAAAAAAAAAATCAAAAAAAATCGATTATTTCAATTGCCTATAAATAGATTAAAAATTAGTGAAATATTTTGAAAATAAAACTATATAAAGAAAATGTCAATTTAAACAACTGGTAAAATTTTCAAGTGTCTACGACTCATACTTTTTGAATAATAACAAATATCAAAAATCGTTTGAGGCTAAACCGTTATTTAATGCGGTTTTGTAAAAATTTAAATTTCAAACACTCCTAAAAATTTTTTGTCTTAGTCCGGTTGAGTTTTTTTTACAGATATTTAAAGAAAAACTTATGGAGAACCTTGTACCAAATTTTAAAAGCTTAGTTATAAAAGAAAAAAATTTTACGATTTTTCAACCACAAAATTACTTGCAAATTTTCGCAATTTTGACATATTTCGTATAAATTTAAACTTTAAGCACTTATAAAAAAAAATTGTGACTAACGATTTTGGATTTTTTTTTATCACTGTGAGAACAACTTATAAGAAACCTTGTATTAAATTTTCAAAGTTTTCTATCCAACCAAAAATTTTTTATCGTTATTTTAAAAAAAAATACTTAGAAAAATTGAAAATTTCATTTGTCTATAAATAGCTCAAAAAAAGTCGAAACACTTTGAAAATTTAACCCTGTATAGACAACGCTAATATAAACATCTGTTGCAAATTTCAAGTGCTTACAATAATTATTTTTTGAGTTACAGTAAAATTAAGTTTTCGTTTTTGTCAAAAATTGGTTTTGCGTAAAAATTCGCGTTTTTCCGTTATTTTTTTAAGGTTTTTCCTGCCGCTTTTGAAAAGTATTGGGAAATTTCACTTTG
>NC_042493.1:70934687-70936894 GCF_005508785.2 Acyrthosiphon pisum | reverse complement strand
CTCATAAAGATAATGAAAAGTAATTTTAAACACATTTTATCATATATTTAAAAAATATTTTAATCTATGTGATAAGCATATAATTTCTATATACATATATTATATACACAGTGGCGTAGCGAACTTTAAGTCATATGGAAGCAAACAAATTATTTATGACCTACCCCACCCAACTCCAACTGATGTATACGATACTCTTATGCTCAAATAGGGGGTTGGGGTAGCACCCAAAATAAAGTTCAAAGACTGACCGTGTGTATGGGCTTTATGAGGTTATGACCCACCACCACCCCTCAGAAACCAGAAGCAATTGCTTCTGAAAAACATGATTCGCTACGGCACTGTATATACAAATCATTTTGATAGCAAAATGTTTCCTAGTTATGAACTATGAATGAACATAATAATGTAATGAGACATTGTATGACTAATTTATTTTATTATCTTAGAGTCTATACAAGAAAGCTGTACTAACACTTCCATCACTGATGCTGAATTTGAAAGGGTGGTATCAGAATGGTTGAGACACGCAAACACCAGATGTAGTAGACAAAAAATTTAATAATAAATTAAAAATGCTTCAGTTTGTTAAAATTTGATGTTTCAATAAAATTAATTTTGTATGAATTAGAGTACAAAAGTACAAAGTATGTTTAATTTTAATTTTAAAAGGATGTTCAAACTTAAATAATAATTTTTCAATATTTTTTAGTTTTCCATAAGTAATTTGGTATTATCTAATAATTAACAGATTTTTTACTAATTGTAAAAGTTTTTTTTTTTTAAATAAATATTATATTGACTTCATTGTTGGTTAGTTTTATGATAATTTTTGTTGATAATTTTAGGCAAGTATTCTAAGGAAGAAAAAGGCTCTTGGTTCAATATCTGACCGCCACTTCCGAAGAATTGTTAATGAAAAGAAAAATGTATACTTATCTTATACTACAACTAAACAAAATAATGAAATTACATCTAAAAAAAACACTTTAAATGAAAAGTCAAGTTCCTCAAATTTTGAGAATAATACATGTTCTTCAAATATTGTTAATAGTATACACTTTGATAATGTTGATAATAATACCAACACCCATTCATCGATTCATCTACCAAATCACCCAAATTTACTTAATTCTTTGTCTGGCTTGGATACTGATGACAATAATGAAGTTATTATGGAAACTATAAGTATTTTGGACAAATTAAGATCGTGGGTAGTCAAGCATAATGTTTCACATAGATGTGTTAATAGTTTATTGCTTATTCTAAAAACTGAAGGGTTGTGTGTTCCAACTGATGTAAGAACATTAATGAAAACCCCTAAAGTACATGAAATACAAAATATATCTAATGGTTCTTATATTCACTTTGGAGTAGAAAACATGTTATTGCCAATTCTTGAAAAACATAATGCTCAAATAAATATATCTGACCATATTTTAAAAATTGGTATAAATATTGATGGACTTCCAATACCTAAAAGTTCTAAATCTCAAGTCTGGCCTATACTTCTGTCAATATTAAATTTTAAAGAACTGCCTAACAAAGTTTTTCCTATAGGGATTTATCACGGATTCAAAAAACCTCTGTCTATTGAAGAATTCCTCAAGCCTTTTATATCAGACTTAACAGTTGTATTATCTCAGGGTTTATTAATTAAAGGAACTAAATTAAAAGTTGAAATTGGTAATATTGTGTGTGACGCGCCAGCAAAAGCCTTTTTATTAAATGTTAAAGGCCATAATGCCTATTTTGGATGTACAAGTTGTACAGAAGAAGGAACATACTTAAAAAATCGTGTAGTTTTTTTAGGGTTAGACTCACCATTACGCTCTGATAATACATTTAGAATGAATCATGATGAAGATTACCATAAAGGTGACTCTCCTTTAAAGTTATTACCAATAAACATAACTGAGACTGTATGCTTGGATTATATGCATTGTGTATGCCTAGGTGTTGTTAAGCGATTGATTGAATTTTGGGTAAATGGAAATAAGAATGTTCGATTAACTGAAGAAAATAAACTAAGCATTAATAATGAGCTACTTATTTTGAGATCGTACATTCCTGCAGAATTTTGTCGTTTACCCAGATCTCTTGATGATATTCATTTTTGGAAAGCTACTGAATTGAGGAATTTTGCTTTTTATTTTAGTATAATTGTACTTAAAGGAAAAATTAAAACAAAATTATACTCACACTTT
>NC_042493.1:70916837-70934587 GCF_005508785.2 Acyrthosiphon pisum | reverse complement strand
TTATTACTGGTTTTTGCAATAAGAATTTTACTATGTTTAAATACATGTTATGAATACAATGCAATTGCTCTTAAATTTCTAAGGAAATTTGTAATAGATTATGGTGATTTGTATGGTCAACATTATATATCATATAATGTTCATAGTCTTATACATCTACCTATGTTTACAAAAATTCATGGTCCCCTTGATAATTTTAGTTCCTTTCAATATGAAAATTATTTGCAAGAAATTAAAAAAACTGTAAAATGTGCAAGATATCCTTTGCAAGAAATATCCAATAGAATAAAAGAAAAACAAAATATATACAACCAACATACTAACCATAGCCATAATGAAGTCCCTTATGTTTTTAATAAAGAAATAAAACACAATATTCCTAATCCTTTCTATGATATAACCGCCCAACTTTATCAAACATTAATTTTAAATTACTCAAATATAACCATTAATACTTCAAATGAAAAAGATAAATGCATTATATTGGTAGATAACTCTCTTGTTTTTGTAGAACAAATAGTACAACCATTGAACCATGATGCATTTTTAATTGTGAAAAAATATTTAGAACCTAAAGAACTAACCGCTAAACCAATCTCATCGATTATAGTTGGTATGTACATTGTAAATACAAACAACATTTCTGATATGTATTGTGTCAAAATAGTTGATATAAAATATAAATGTTTAATTGCAAAATTATCAAATTATTCTGCAGTTATTATTAGTTTATGTCATACAGTTTGAAATTAACCTTTAAGTTGTATTAATTATTTATGTAGTCGTGGTGTGTATATCTATTATACTAATAATACATAACTAATTTTAAAGCATGATTTTGTATTTGTTTCATTACTTTAAGTCTTTAATAAAAATATGTAATATACTTCTTATATTTTATCAATCTTGAGTTGTAAAATTATTAATTATTATATTGTATTTTAATCAGATAAAATAAAACCTTTTTTATTATTTAAAATATTTACGTTTTTATATACTCACCTACCTACCTACTTACCTATATAGGTATTTAAATATATAAGGGGTATCAAATAAATTATTTATAAGAGTAATGTCCGTATGCCTACGTATGTGTTACGTCATAAGACAGTTTTAGACAACATGTATTATGTTGATTAGAAAATAAAAGTAACTTAACTTAGTTAAAAAATCAGTTACTTATTTAGTCATACTCATACTTGATACATAATGTACTCGTGTGATAGTAAAGACAGAAAATCACCGATTTCCATTTGCTTTAAATATCGTCCATTATTCACTTATTGTTAATAAGATTAGGATAGCCGATAGGTAGTAACGCGTAGGATTTAGGGCCCCGTTTAGATAGGTACGTCGCTGTTCGAAGTTCGATACCCGCATATGGCTAAAGATATTTTATTATTTTTGTTTTCCAATTATTAGTACAGAGGTTTATTCATTGTTTCAATATAACGTACTAACTATGTTTACAATGTAACCCAAATATAACTTTTTGTTATGAACACTATATTGCAGTTGCAGGTATGTTAGAAATTAACAGATTTAAAACGTTGATGATTAGGTTGCAAACACCGGACATTAGCAGTATCAGGGACATCACATAAACGCAAATTCAACATGCAAATTGATGTTGCATGTTATATGGAAACATACCTTGTATGTTTATAGTACACATTATTGCACAGTGGGACAGTAGCCGATAAGTTGAATTAATATTATAAAATTACAACAAAATAACTAAAATCGTTATTCTTGGTTATTTAATATGAAATTTCCTCCAAATTTTAACATAAAATAACTATAAAAAAACTGGGTTTTTATATTTTTGAGATTTTTTAATTCAATCCTTAGATGTGAAAGTTGACCATTCCATAAATTTTGACTACAAAATAATAATTAAGTTTTAAATTTTATACAGGTTTTTTTTTGATGAAGGTAGAAAAACTTATGAGGTATCTTGTATTACATTTCCAAATCTTAGATTTAAAAAGAAAAATTTTTATGAATATCTAGCTCAAAATAATTTGCACATTTTCGTCATTTCTATGGATTTTTATGGACTTTGTCAATATATGAAATTTAAATGCTTATAAAAAAAAATTATGACTTTGGATTCTTAATATTTTTCAAATATCAATGTATCAATATATTAGGAGCCTTGTATTAAATTTTCAGGATTTTTTACCCAACAAGTAAAATTATATTGACATTTGTGGAAATAAGAAACCAAACAATTTTAAAACTGAAAATGTCCGTAAACTTTAAATTTTTTTGAAAATTAGTGTATAGAAAATGCTCATATAAACTACCTACGAAAATCTCATATATCTATGTTTATTTGTTTTAGAGTTACGCCAAACATCAAAATTCCTGGTTTTCCTTAATTTTTTTTGTTTTTTTTCGGTGCTTTGAAAATTACTGGAAATTTTTAGCCTCCCAAATGCACCAACAATATTCACTTTCCCATCGAACAAGATACTGATGTTGAAAATTCAAGTATTATTTTGACACAAAAAAAATATTAATATTAATTTTTATCTTTAAAAATATGATTCATGCGTATCAAAAAAATTTATAGTAGTTATATTATTATATTTTATACACAAAATGTAATTCTCAAATGACAAAAATTAATTCAACCTATTGTAATACTTATAGTAAAATAAATTACTAATAAATAATTTTGTACTTAGTACGAATATTGTACATTTTTGAATTGAGCTCTTCTTCTAAATTTTTCTAAATTCAAGCAATGTTTATTACAGAATATCAATAAAAATATTAATACCTGATTGAACTTAAGTAAGAAAACATTTAGATATTTAATATTTTGGTATTTTTCTTTAAGTTTAACCGTTTAATCGAGCATACATTTCTGAAATTGGTTAAATCAAATAGGTAGAAAAATTAATTTAAACAATTATTACTAAATTATGTATGTAATTAGTAATTTGTATTGTTAATTTGTTGAATAAGGATATTAAACAAAAAAAGTAAACTAATTTATTATGATAAATACAACTGAATTTGGTGTTATACTTTATAATTTAAAATATGAAATTGAAGACATATTTAACATAATTTCTAACTAAATTTAGAGATATCTACCAGGGATTGAAATCGGTTAAGACAGCCTGGTTGTTTCATATTTGAACACCGGTTTTTTAAAAAAAAAAACCGTTTACAAAACCAAAACCGAAACCATAGAATCAACATCCGTTCTTAAAACCGATTAAAATTTAAAATTAATATCGGTTTTTTCGAATTTTATATAGTTAATTAATTTTACCTATATTATTTGTAATTCTAGTTTAAACGAGTATTTTTAAGCGAAGAAAATATTTTATTTGAATCCCGTTGCTGTTACTGAGTATTACGAAATATTATAAGGTACCTAATACGAATATTATTCTATTTATATTTTATAATATTATTTTTCTCCACTTATATTGATTCAAAATTAAATAGAAATATCACAATTTTTATTTTGTTCGGGACCTATGCAGCTCGTCTGAAAACCGTGCTCAAATACCAAAATCCGTAACCGTTAACATTTTAAACGATTTCGATCCCTTATAAATAGCTGTTACTCGTGTAAGTACCTAGTGATGGGTAAATACCCGGTAAATATATTTTTGGTAAATTCCCTAGTTATTTATCCGGTATTTAAAATAAATATCCGGTAATTTGGGTAATTACTTCAAACAAAAAATATTCAATAAAATTTTGTTCATCAACGAACAAATGTTAAAAGTGTGGTGATCCAAGCTAAAATACCCATATTTAATTAAATACATTTTAAGTGGAAAGTTGGCTACATATTTTTTTCAAAATATCATATTATTATTAATAAAAACAAAAAAAAATATTTTTAAAACTAGAAAAAAATAAAATTTTCATAAGTTTACTGTTGTTATATATTATCTAAAAGAATATATAAAATAAATTTTTTTAAAAAAACAAAAATATTAATTGAATAATAAAAATCTATATTCTATATTCTACATTTTGCGGACATTAGACGGTTATAACCATAGATTTTCTTTAATATTTATGTTGTAACCAAGGTGGATATATATAAACCATGATTTAAGATAAAATAGTATAGCTATATTTAAAAAAAAAAATACCCAATTTTTCAAAGGTAAATATGACGTGGGTAAATACCCCGGTATTTACCCAAAATATATTTCTTACCCGTTGGGTATTTACCCACAGCCCATCACTATAAGTACCTACTAAGTGGGAAATAATACATATGATATTATACAACAAATATTGTTAAACTTTACAACAAAATATCACATTTACAAAAATTAAACATTTGAATAGAATTAAATAGCATAACAATAACAAAAACAAAAAATAAAAACTACATGACATGTAAATTATAATTATTACACTTATAATATACTATTAAGTATTAATAATTATATAGTATATAACATAAATATAAATTAAACTAGGTATTTGAGCGTACTTAACTTAAAAGTATAAAACAATCATTTCCTATAATAATTTACTAATATGAAAAATCAAACTACGAATGAGTAACGAAAAAATTACAAAATATCGTGTCATGACTTAATCAGTTTATCAACTATATAATGTAATCTCAAATTACTTCTATCGGTACTATATATTAATATATGTATTTATATTATGATATTGTAAGATGTTGTGATTAGAATACTGAAGCACATATTTTGTCAGAGCATTTTTAATCAGAAAATTGCTGTAACTTGAAATGCTTTATGTTCGCCCTGTATTTACTGAATTTAAAATATAGGTACTCACATTCATTAAAAATATATTTAACCCTTTTTTTAAGATAATTTAAGAGAGGAGTAGTTCTTTCCACTTAGGAACGCTATAGGAAAACGTTAGTCAGTCACAGTTTTACCTGACACCTAAAGCAACATGATTGTTAGCTGGTTATTTGAGATACAAAACGACTATGTTTTGCTATCACAAAATTGGTGATGATTTTGGCTCAATTTTCATAAGATATTGATATTTTTCTTATTTAAATCTTTTTGAATTTATATAAATGTTGATTTCATGACTATATTATAATATGAATAAAATATCGAATGTGTTTAACATAATATTATATACCTATACGTTTATTTGAAGATTTGTTTCCATTTTCCGTGCATATAAATTTTATTTAACTTTTTTTAGTGCATATTTGATGAGTTCGATGCATTTAATTTATTTATACAACACATTGGTAAACTATAATATAATTTAATATACTGAAATCAGTATTTATCTTGAAATAGGTGTAGATAGGTAATAATGATATAAGAAAAATACTGACGTCTGCAGTATATCATAATTGACCGATCTGTTATATAAATAAATTAAATGCACTGAACAAAAATTTAAGATAAATATACAGTAATTTTCAATGTAAAAATCTATAATTTTAAGAATTATATTGAAAAAAAATTATAGTTAAGTATACAATAATAATATGTTTAAGTAAAAGCCCTAAACTAATAATCCTTAATAGGCAAAACGACATCTGGAATATATTAAATATTGAATATACCTATGATATTATTATAATATGTTACAATATTGTCATTATACGTGGGATATTTGGAGAATGTATAAATCTCTAAGCCAATCTAAATTGTTACACCGAACGGTTATACGGAGGAATTGAATTATAAAAGGTAGGTTGTATCTCGTACCTACCTAATAGGGAATATACATAATAGGTATTATGAATTATTTATTTTAATAGTATCAAACAAGTGATTACGGTGTGTTCACAGAGCGTCCAGCATTTCAGTCATTTCAGTTAATTTTGTATAAACCAAATGATTATTAAGCAGATGCGTGGTTAGACTATAGTCCCAGAGAGGGTACCTTCACGTACATCATAATGACCATGGAAAGGCACTATTTTAGATGTATTTTGTTTTAGAGCTGGAAAGCAACTTCACGGCAGTCTCCATTATCTTTTATTTTTAACAGTTATTCAATTATTTGAAATTGTGTTTTATCGTAAATAATTATTACAGGTAGGTACTATTTTTAATAAGACTTGTGAAAATAAGCATTTTTTACTTATTTAACTGTAGGTAACGTCAAATACCTAATCTGTAGAACTGTCATGCAGCAAATATTTAGTTTCAACCATCATAGGTATTTAATATGTTCCACGAAAATGGTTGAGAATAATATAATATTATAATTTATAATTATTGCTATTAACCAAACCTAATATCAAAAATATTGATATAAATCTTTCTTTTAAAAAAACTCAAAATAAATGTAAATTATACATTGTTTTTCCGTATAAAAAAAATTTAAGCTATTATGAATGGAAATTGCTTAAAATCGGGGTTACTAACATTTCCCCATAGATTTTTAACGATTATTGTTGATAGTGGTTTTTATATAAGTCGTGCTAGTTATTTACGCTTAGAGAAATTATCTCGATAAAAAGCTACTTCAACGTTCCATTTTTAACTTTACAAGTCTTTTACTGAAAATTTGTATAATTGAAAAATTAACATTTTACGTCATTTTAAAAACCAATATGTGTAGTTTTTATACTAGCTTTGTCCAGAATTTAAAATTAGGTACCTAAATATAAAAATGATTTTTGTGGAAACATTGGTATTGATTTTCCGAAAGTAATATTTATATATTTACGAGTACTTACAGATACATTCAAACGAAAATGTAAACATTGAAAAACGTGACTGAACTACACTATACGATAAGTACACTCTTTTGTGGTTATTACGACAGTATAAAATTCAGTAAAATGGAAAATGAGTTTATTCTTTTTTAGCGACAGTAAACTTTCGTCGTCAATTTGTGGGTACAAACCCTATGTTTAACTCTCTGTCGTTGAATCTTAAAAAATATATATTAGGTACAATAATGTTAATAAAATACAAAGCTATCTTTATAAATTATAATACAATAAAATGTGTTTGCCCAACTATAATAAATTTAATATTAAATTTGTAATGTTTCTTTTTTCATATTATACGAATTTTGTTTTAAGTGATAAGTATGATTAAGTAATTTAAATTGTATTTATTATTTTTAAGTAATTATTATAATATAACTACATGTTGTAACTCATTTACCTGATCACAAGCTTTGCTTACAGAGGTTAATTAATTAAAAATATTTAACATTTTAATTGTTTCTATGTTATTTGATTGATGAAATAGTTATAAAAAAAACAAACACAATTTGATTGAACCATTCAAGTTAACGTAAAATTTTGATTAAAACATATATTGACATGAAGTCTCTGTGAATATTTTACATTTTTACTAGGTGCACTGTTTTATTTACTCGCGTCTAGACAACAATAACCAGTGTAATAATAATACATAGTCGAGAAGTCGGTTGATATTATTTACACAAATCACAAAACTTAATTTCATACGAGATGCCACTAAATAATTTAAATCTTAAATCATGTCATAATATCATATAATTACTTATTAGCACACTGCAGTAGTATTACATATTTCAGTAATCTAATGTACTCGATTAAAATTATTAAAATTGTTTTAAGTGCTCAGATACCTATTTTCAGTACTTTATCAAAGTATCTGTATAAAAAAAATTAAATATAAATGTTCAAATACTTCTTTTTAGCTTGTATGTTTTCTATTTCAAATTTAAACACGTAGAATAAAAAAAAAAAAAAAAAAAAAAAAAATGAGAAATGGATGTGTGCATTTGAGTGAAAATATATACCCAACCTAAAAGATTAAATATTACGAATTCGACAAAAGTTCAATTTATATTTACATGTCCATCGTTTCACACTTTTGGGTTATAATTTTCAGAAACTCATTCAATATAAATAATAAATTATTCAATTCAAAATTCCAGAATAGACTGTATATGTAGGCAGGCATGTATACAATAATAGGTACTCATATTTTTTGTGCGACTTAGGTATACCCCTTAACGAAGTATACCCCTTAAAATCCTTAACGAAGACAACAGAAATCCTTAACGAACAGGTGATTAATTTATAATTACCCTAAATAATTATATGATACGATGTAAATTAAAGCTCTGTAAAATCGATGTAAGACACGGAAATGCCAACAAAATTCAGTTTAATTGATACCAGTTTAGGTAATAAAAAATAAATGATATGTATACAATTTTTAAGTAATTTAAAGTATCTATAAACTATATAGATGCTTCTTTTAAAGGATGTATCTGCAATGCTTGAATACTTTTAAAAATTGTCTTTTACAACACTGCATATTTTATAATATGCTAGTTTATAATATCGTACATTGTCATACATTTTCATTCTACTTATAGCCTATAGGTACATTAATATTGTAATATTAAATAATAATTAATAATTTTCGGCGATTATGGTCAATCCTTGGACGTGCATATAATTACGCGTATCGAGCGTTCACTGAGTGTAACACATGGTTGGTAGATACTCGTACATGAAATGTGTTGTAAAGGTCCTTTAAATATTAAATCATATTTGAAATTTATTCAGGTTTCTGAATAATAAAAAAAAAAACATGCCTTCGATTGACGTTTTTATCTTGTGGCATAAATGACTCCCAAATCAAATCCTTTGAAAACGCCAAAACGATCAACGTTGTTATCTGAAAAAAAACAACATGAGTTAGGTAATGGAATTGTTCGTTGCCATTATATCATGGCCTTCTGTACATAATAGTTATACGTGTAAGTTCTTGAGTTAACATCTGGACTTTGATAATTTACCTACCTACAATGCAATAAGTTGAACCGTAGTAATGTACTTATATCATGTTTGTATATTATTATTTTTCACGCTTGTATCCAATTATTCCGTATAAAACGTCCAACGGTGAACGCGTTTTATTCTTTTATAAAACTCAAGAAATAGGTGTACCTAAATAATTTATTGTTATTAAAACGTTTGTTTGTTTTTATGATTTTAATGTGAACAAAATATCAACCCCCTTTATAATTACATGAATAATATGACCTTTTTCCGTTTCACTTTCGTGAATAAATAATTTTTCCAATCATATTATTATTTTATATTTTGGAAACCGTTAGAATAACAAGTGGTTATAATAACTGCCTACGGCCCTTTAGTCAATATATATTGATTTAAATTGTATTTTTTAAAGAGATAGTTTATTATTGCCTTTGGCTTTTGTGTACGAGGGTTGATAATAAAGTAGTAACATTTTGTTTTTGATTTTTGTATAAATAAAACTAAAAAAAAATCATCTAAACAAATAGTAAATAAAAATTGTCATTATATCATATCACTATTATCAAAATGGATAGGTTTTTTTTTTATTTTTAGCAACAAGACATAGTTTATAAAAAAACATTAGCTAATAGCTCATATTTTGTCGAAACGTTTTATAATTTATGTTTGTTTTTTCAAATGTGAAGAGCCAATACTTTAAGATACAAATTAGTAAAAGTATTTATAAACATAATACTATCATAAATATTTTATGCAGAAATCGGTATCCACATATATTTTCAGTAATGACCATGATTCGGTTCATTTTGAATTGTATAGAAACATTTTTTAGCATATCTATTTTTCTTATTTCGTTATTTCATTTAAATATTAAAAAAATTACATTCTTTCACTTACAGTGAAGTAGTTGTACGTTTTTTTATTCTAAAAATATATTATATAAATGTCTTGTATCTTGGAGTGTTTTGATTTTTCCTTCTAAATGCGTTTGTTTTACACACAGTTCCTATATGTGCCAGTAAAATTCCAAAACTTATTTTCTTTATAGTACATTCATTAATACAATATTATTACTTATTAGTTATTAACTACCCTAAAGATATAACCAAGTAGTTTTTGGATAAAATATGTTTATATAATTATTTATGTTTTGCTGTTTTAATTTTGGTATACATATCGATCGACAGAAATATCGTTCTGATGAAATATTTTCCGGAATACATACGGATTTAACAACTGTACGAAACATCAAACTTATACAAACGATATATTTTTCGACAAGAAGACGGTTATAATGAAATATTTTTAGATATTTTACGCGCCCCTTAAAAGTTGTAACATACTTTCAACAAACATTGATACATCACTGTAATTCTGAATAAAAAGTACTTTTGAATAAAGCCCAGAAAAAAAACACCACAGCGGTGCAGACTAAACGAAAACTATTCACACTAAAATATTAAAATACAAAATTATAATTTACTTGTACCCAGTATTTATTTTATAATTGGTTATGACTTAGGTTATAACTATGTTGGTATCGGAAATGTATATCAATAATATTTTATATTATTTTTATTGGATTATACAAAAAAAAGTTTAAATTTCCATGGCACACAATATGACGTCTACTTTACCTCGAATTTCTCCAAATAAAATATGTGGCCACAGTTTCAATAATGAGAGGCCTAGAATAACTTTTTACATTAGAGGAAGGTATTTTCTGCAAGGTCTGAAAAATATGAGCGTGATTTTTCGACTATGTTAAAGTTATTATAAACTTAATTCCCTGATTCATATTTATATTGATTATTAAATGATTTATATAAGTAACTTAAAAAGTCAATTTTAGATAAGTAATAGAGAATTACAAAAACAAAACTGTAATATAGTTTTGAAATAGGTAATATAATAAATTGATGTACATGATGCGTTTTTTTTTAAATTTGTTTGTTATTTAATGGATTGTTGTATAAGTATCTATATGTATTCATAATATTGGGAAATACATTTAAAAGTGAAAAATTTAGGTATCAAAAATTATATAAATTTAAATACTTATTGAAAAATTAATAATTTGTAAGTAGTGTTCTAATTTGAAAATATTTTAAAGTAGCCTGGGATGAAAATTATTTTGGGCTTTTAAACTAATACAAATTTGAGTATCACCTGAAATATTGAAATGTAGGTCTAGTTATATCTCGTATCCATGCAATGTGTGTTAGGTGCATATCCTTGACAGATTGGTTCAGTGCCAGATTACGTCAGAGATAGAGAACACCGAGATATGGATATTATGTTTTATCGATATTTTTACAATAGATTCTGCTGGTCCAGCTGAAGCAAAATGTTATTTTAAATTTAATATTTAAATTATAATAAAATATTATTCGTATCGTCAAATTCCTGTATTTATATATTTTATACCTATACATTGAATATAATTTGAGCTGTGGTCCAGTCGTAGTTACATAAGTTACATCAAATAAACTTAATTGACTTGAACATATTTTGACCGTCTTGCCGAGATTTTGTCTATGAACTGTATCATGGCTGTGTGGTTAGGTCAACTATATTTCTGTAAATATGAATTTTTCTCTTCACCTTCTAGACTGATGAACTTCTAAGCCGTTTGTAGTTTCCTCAATCGGTCCGAATTTTCCATATTTATATTTTGATTTTGAGTTGTCGAATCCAAACGTCCTTTGTACACGACTTTCCTAAATAACAAACCAATAAATGCATTCAATCTTATACTACAAATACAACGACTATAAAATAAATTAATATTATATGTATATGTATATATATATTAGTTTTCCAATAATTATGAACACTAGAAAATCTATTAAACAAATATTTTCAATTTCTGTTTGAAAAAAAGTATAGGTTGTCATAATGCCGTATGATTTTTAAAGTCGATCCTCAATAAATCGACCACTAAAATATGGTAAAAAAACATTCGTATTACCTATACATAGTTCTTAATAAAGAAATAATTCGCAATATCGAATATCTATAATATATTACACAATTACTGTAAGGTTATTTTGGATCATACTAAATGTAATTTTAAAAAGTATCTTCATACTTGTATACTATTGGTCAGGTTATATTATCATACTTGGTAGAGACTAGGGAGCAGGAATCGAGTGCTACAGTGGTAGTAGTTAAATAATAACAATAGTTCATGATCAACAATTATTGAAAGTAAGTACAATTTGTGGTTATCAATCGTTATAATCCAATTATTCATTACTTTCAGCCCACCAAACTTATTATTTCTGGTATTTAAAAATTATTATAATAATTATCAAATAATGTAATTTACAAATGAAAAATACACAAGTATATCTCCTAAAAAATTAATAAAAAAAATACCTAATGAAGTTTATTTATAATGTTTTTACTTTTTAGAGTAAATACGTTGAAAATCAAAATAAGCTTACCTAACCAATAAATTAGAAAAGGTGAAAAAGTAAAAAGAATACTATTTTAGAAACAATTAAAATAAGAAATTTTGAAAAAAGTCGTACTTATAAGTTATAAGTACCTATATTGTGGTAGTGAGTAATCTATATGTTATGACAGCTATGTACACTCAGTGATAATATTATTTTAATGTTTGACGTAAATTATTTTAAATCTTTAATAAAACTTAAAACGGTTCAAAACATTATTATCTCGATAAATTATAATAGAATCGAAAACTGTATACTTGTATTATGGTGTGTACGCATGGGGTAAAAATGTTTTTTCTTACTTCTCTATTCGAACGTAGATTTTTGTGACACTGTATAATCATTTTACTGCGCTCGGAGAGATTACATTATTCAAATAATTTCCAAACCCCAAGAGTTTCGTGTCTGGCGTGCTACGCATCGCAATTCAAAAACAAGCCTTACCAATGGGAATCGTTCGAATATCAAACGGAGAAATATATTCCAAAACAGAATGTATTTGACGTTGCTCGGTTAAAGAGCATCAAGTGTAGGTGTATTTGTTTATCGAAATTCTCCGAATTGCGTGTAGTTGTGGGCACCACGTAGGTGCAACATATTATATACCTACTGCAAGTTTATCATGTTATAATATTATTATGTAGTACCTACCCACCAATATTATAGTACCATATTAATATTATATGCTATAATGTTATACACCTATATTGCGGACAAAGTCTCTTCGCGAGGTTATTAAAACCCGTAGTCTGAGTGGCTGCGCCGCAGGGATAATAAGATTTCGCAGTTTCCCTTCAATCATCATCAGTTTTAAAATTTAAAATATTTATGAACATAACATTAAAGCATGCCGGAAACACAAAAGTATTCACTATAATTGCCACTAATGGATAAATGACAAATACATTTTATGACGCAATATCGTTACGGAATAATAATTAAAATTATTATGGTAGAGTGTGACACACTGCGATCAAAAGGGATGGCACGCTCAAAGGACAAAAAGAATAATTAATAAGCCACAATTAACGTCAAAAAATTACTTATGTTGTATCATAATACCGGCGATTGTTGTATTATGATCATTATACCTATACGTGTGTCGTAACTTAAGTAATATTTATAATAACTCAGAAATCTGTCTGCAGTTATGCGTACCTATAGATACACATTGATGACGTTAGTAAGAAAATAAGAAATTTAGAAGAAGTTTTGGGCGTTGGGCCACATATAAAAACCTTTTAATTATTGTTTTTGTTTATTTATTGTATTTCATTTCTATGAAAGGGTAATACTTAGATTGTCTTAAAACTATACGACTAAACATCGGCCACCTATTAAAATTGTGAATCTAATGTCGTAATGAGTAATGATGACTAGGTATGTTATGTTATGTTTATAATGATTATTTAATACAAATAAGTCAATCTATAAAATATATTTCTAAATTCAAACAATATAAATTCTAATTTTTATAATACCGATAAACAATCAATGTAGACAACATATGTTGAATTTAACTAGAAAAATTCAATTTTTAAATTACACCCCATTTCTCGAAATTCCTTGGCATTTCCGGAAATTAAAAATTAAATGCCCTAAGTATTACGTCACTATAGTTGCGCGCCATGCAGTTCATTGTATGATTGAATTAAACCGTCAAAGCGTATCATACGGCGAGAATTGATATCGTTAATAATATTATTTTATAATGTTACATACTTACATATGTAAAGTTCGGTATAAATCAACTGGTGTTCTAAACACTGTAAAAAAAATAGATATACGTAAGAATTATATTTAATTTATAATATGATATTATGGCACGAAGTCCGGAAATATGATAGAACGTAAATCGTAATGACCAATGACCATTATTAAAAACAATAATAACACTCCGTTGAACTTGTACGACGTATAGTTGGACCTTTATAATATTGTCGCTATTTATTGTTTACTGACGACAAAATTATATTTTATAACGCACTGGATACGAACTATTTCCTGATCGTTTTTCACGTATCACGAACTAATTAAAATGTAAGTACGTGTTTCGTGAGTTGATTTCGTTTTTCGTTTCAAGTGTCAACATTGTTATTTTTTAATTATATTTCCTAAATTTGATTGAAATTGCATTTTTAGAGTTTTATATTTTCGTCTGGATCAACCAAATCAGGCTGTAGCCCTTAGATGATAAGATAATAATAATAAATATCTTAAATAGGTTTTGCATCCTGAGTAGCTCAACATTTTTTTTTCAACTTTCGTAATTTATAACTATAATTTTAAATTATAACTATTAATTTTAAAAACATTATTATTGACAAAGACTATCATCCAAGCATAATTATCTTTTGATAATTCTTATATTTTATAACTTTTATGATATTTACTGGTAACAAATGCCATAAATTATTATTTTTAATTTTGAAATATTGGAAGGAATTAACCAAGTCCCAAAGGACTTCTATACTCATTATACTTTAAGTGAATCGATATTATGTACACCTAGGTAAGTCATCGTAAGTCCGGTTATGACGAGTTCTATAATATAAATTAAGTTAATATATAAATATATAATATATATAAAGTTCTA
Source organism: Acyrthosiphon pisum (assembly GCF_005508785.2). Classification (NCBI taxonomy): domain Eukaryota; kingdom Metazoa; phylum Arthropoda; class Insecta; order Hemiptera; family Aphididae; genus Acyrthosiphon; species Acyrthosiphon pisum. The sequence continues at coordinate 70,919,793 of NC_042493.1, read as the reverse complement.
TAATAAATCTTGATGAATTATTTTTCAAATCACGAAATTCTAGTTGTGATGATTCATCGAACATAGTTTCTGGACTTAGATCCCATCCAAAATAAAATCATTTAATTAAAAATAGAATATCACCTGTGTAACAATAATAATATAATGGATGGATACGGAAATAACTGTGCTGTTCCGTAGGATTACCAATGTAGATGCAACAGACGTATAATAATAACACATAACTTCGAAGAAATATCATTGAATTTTTCACCAACTGCACGTATTATATTAAAATAACCCATGAAATGAACAGATATTGTGAAAGTAAAGTTTGATTATGATTTATGAGCCCCAAAACATTTTATGGGCAATAATGTTTACCCATTTTATTTTATCCAAATAAAACTCTTCGCATCCACTTGATGATTTGACATAAAATAGTACCTATGTATATAATAAAAAGTGTATACAAATTGACAATATTTCACGAAACGATGATTCACATATACGACCAATATAAAACATAAATTACCTACGCGTTGAAACTAATTTTTCAGATTTCGGGCAAAAATATCATAAAATGTAAAAATACATAATATGTATAAACTACACATTTTTATAAGTTATGATTTATTATTGTAGCTAAACTTAAATTTTATATTTCACTTTACACTGTTATGGACTATCATAATATAATTGTTCAATATTGTTTACATTCATAAAGAAATTACCTGAAGTAACTATTGTGCAAACGGTTCACCCCCGTGTGGCGACACCACAAAGAAAAAAATGTAATTACTTATTAAACATAAAAGGATTTAAGTTGTACATATAATATTATAATTATAAGAATAGGTACAATCTAAAGTTTAATTATTATTCAAGCAATAATAACTGTTTTTGATAGTGTATTCCAATTATATACTAAAATTTAAGTTAACAGATTTTATGGTCTAGTTATTATGAACTTATAAACATAATATGACAATAATATATACTATTATGCTAACTATATAATATGTGACAAAAAATAAATGGGTAGGTACCTGTAATCTACCCTTGTAGGTAACCCTGGATAGGTATAATAATAATTATTAATATGGATAAATATATTTGGGAAAAACTAAAATTTTTCCACAAAACTTGGGAGATTTATCGATTTTATTTATTTATTTATCGTTTTTCTATTTATATTAATCTAAACGTTTATTTAAAAATATATACATAATAACGATATTTTGAGAGCAAACATCTTTATTGATAGTACTGTAGTCTGTAGTTCACGGATAGGTTAGGTTGTTTTACTAGGAACATCAGTACTTAAGTATATAAACTAAGAAATCCCATTTTTCTTATGGTGGCTTTTGTCTAGCGAGAAGTGTATTTATTTATGTTAAAAATGATAGTGCATTCAGAGTTAAACGTTCAACTTTAGTTTTGAAGCTAAAGAAATCCGTATTTTGTAGGTCATAATATACTCATATTATATAACAGTAATTTATTACTAAAAATGGTTTTTATTAAAATAACGTTTCCTCTATTTTATAATCAAATTATGATTTGATTCTTTTGTAGTAGAATAAAATAAAATAATTTTCTTTGTTATGAGTTTATGACTAATTGATTGATTTATCCAACACCTCAATGTTTATTTGTAAGTATTTGTTTTCTTATTTGATATATATATATATATATAATACCTCACAACTTATTTATGAGAACACGTATTCGATGTTTAATAATCGTGGATGTAGTGTTAGGATATTTGCTAAGTATATGAATGTTATACTATGATTAGAACACAATACTTCAAAGAACCCGTCCAAATAGATATCCTTTCGAACACTATCGAATGTCTTTTTATTCTATTGGTAAGGTGTTCCGATCACACTATAAGTTGAATACTCAAGATTATTATTGAATATGTGTTTCTCCTTATAATATGTTTAGAACGACAATACTTCAAAGAACCCGTCCAAATAGATGTCATTTCGAACACTAGCGAATGTCTTTTTATTCTATTGGTATTGTATTCTAACTATATTATAAATTGAACACACAGGATATGTGGAATGTTGATTTTTTACCTTTTGAGGATGTAAATGAACAGGTGTTGTATAACTTGTATATATCATAAAGAGATTTGGTATAGGTAATATGTAAATAAAGATATAGTCTGTTTTGTTTAAATTATCATAAATCATGAATTTGAAACCAATAAGACCATACGTGATGTTATGAAAGTTAATGTAATAATTTAATCTGGCTTTTGAGCGTTTATAACGATATGATAAAAGTTTACGTAGTTGGAAGGATAGAGCTAACTTCGTGTCTTCGATATTGAATAGCGTAGGTCTCGCGTACTCGTCCGCTTCTGATCGTGGTTTCGTGTGCTCTGGGCAGAGAAGCATCGTGCCAGTAGAGGTATACACTGCTCTGCTCGTGGAGATGGACTGGGGTGTGGTCTGGCGTGCTGCGTCGTTTTTATACAACCGGTTTCGTCCCCTCTTAGATTATTGGTACGCAGCATCCAGTGTGCTGGCCGCCTGGCGCTGTAGTTCAAGCATTGTGCGTCTTCCGTGATTGTAATGAAACTTGCGTATTGACTTTTGCAGAATAATTATTGTTGTATATTATTGTTGAGGTAAGCACACATTATTGTGCTTGATTGTGCTTGTCATTTATTCTGATAGATGTATAACTTTTATACTTGGTTTGTTTGTTGATGAGTGATTGCTTCTGACGATTCATTGGTCGATATGGGCTCGCTTGAATGGTGCTTGATGTAAGGTTCGTGTTCTTGTATGCAATGCATATGGTGTATGAAGTAATCATAAGTCATTAAGTTTGCAGTTTGACATTCTTGATTCTTTGCACTTGGTTCGTGTGCTTATTTTCTTCTTTCTACCGTGGCATCCGTATATTAATTTTATTGCGTTTTGTATTAAATTCCGGGTGCTGGCTAGATATTTAA
>NC_042493.1:70906598-70916787 GCF_005508785.2 Acyrthosiphon pisum | reverse complement strand
GAGTATATGGCTGATAATTTCATCATTTGGTGTTTCGGCGGATGCCCAGTACCATAATCGTTGTTTTTTATACGTTTAATTCTGACGGTCTTAATAATTTTCTTAGTCTGATAATATTGTATATCCTCTATGGCTCTATGTGGAAATCATTAATTCTTTGGTGGCCGTGCATTAGATATTGCGTTCTGGTAATCTGCTTCCGTGTGTGATTATTGCTCTTGGGTGTTATCTTTTGATATGCTGCGGTATGATGCAATGGCATTACTATTCTGGGTGGTCTGAGTTTATAATGATTTAAGTTAAGTAAATAATTTATATTATTATTTTTTATACCGATGTATGATCGTTATTGGTTCCAAATAATTTTATGTATTTATTAATATAATAGGTAGAAATATAATATATTACACTTTTTATACTTTAAAACTATTTAAAGCGTAAATAATCTTTTTCATATTTTCCAATACATTTAATAAAAATGTGTTGTTTTCAGATTTTCTAATTTTTCCACATTTTCTGGGGATCTTGAAAACATTTTTTTTCCATGAAATTTTCCGGCATTTTAATCTCTATATAAAATTTTATTATAATACTACAATAGTAACACATTTTGATTTAAATTTTAAACGCCTTATCTTGGGACTAACTGCGTGGTAAGCGTAACGGTCTGAATGTCTGATACATTTAAATTACAAAAAAAAACACATTGAACTACATGCTAAATGTGCAATCATGTCCATAATAATATACAACTTTAATTAATATAAAAAATGTGACCACATAACACAATATTATTGAAAATGATTGTTATGTAACATAATGTAAATAAAAGTGTATTATGTATACAATCAATCAAATGTAAATTGAATAGCTTAGGCAGTCGATGTTCTTGAACAAGAATACGGAATTTAAACATTAAAAAATCAGAGGGTATAGTGACATTGATTGAATATATTTTGAAGAGTAAATATTGCGGGTAAATAAAATGTACCTACGTATTACAAATATCAAAAAATATGAGAAATTATGGTTTTTTTTCGTACCTAATGTAATAAAACATGAGAAAAATTTCTAGAGCATCTAAGATTTTGTGCAACAACCATGAAGACATTTACTTTTTCTTAAAAAAAAGAATTATGATATATTTCGTGAAAATATAAGGCAATGAAACACGCATGGATGACGTTCCTCTACGAGGTCACTTAACTTTTAGACCGAAAAACGCTAATTCAGTTTCCGAATGAATTTCAGAAACAGTTTTGGGTTTGTTTCGCAAAAATAGAGAGTGTATTAGAAGTTATTGTTTACAACGAAAAAAAAAACTAAATCAACAGACGACAATTTAATTATATAAAAAAAGGAACCGGAAACAACAAGACCATGACTATATATATATATATCCTAGAATTGAAATGGAAAATCGAATAGGTGCAAATATAATATAATATCATTGCGTAAATAATTAAACAAATATCATAATAAGTGGACGATCATTTTTCGTTAAAAATATATAATTTAAACTAAAAATTACTTGAAATTTTAATAAAAAAACTGTGATAATATTTTTTTAGTTTTTATGGGTACAGTATTAGCTAGGTACTCATAATAAAAACTGTTTTACATTTTCAATTCTTGGCTAAAAAAGTTGTAAATGTTATACATCAACTAAAAAATAATTTGCAAATTTTCGTTGATTAGATAATTGTTGTCATAACTTTAACTTTGAATGCTTATAAAATTAAATCCTGCCTATGTACCTATCTTTAATAATTTTTTACATCAAATTTTTGTGACTAACATATTTTCTCAAAAACATGGAATTTCCGAGTGGACTTTCTTCGTATTTGGGAAATGGGGCCTTTTTCATTGTTTTATGGAATAATGCCTGGATAAGTACAAAACCTACACGGGCATAATATCATCATAATTTGATGTGTTATATTATCAATCTTAGTATACTCTGTATGGTAAAGTCAATAATTTCTAATCGATAGTAAACAAAGTAGCATAGTAACGAAATATCAATGTGGAAAACAATTAGATACATGTAATTAAATTATTTACTAATAAAAGTAGACTGACAACACAACAGCGGACAAATGGAGAAGAAACCATACACGTGCGATGTTTGTGACAAGTCATTCAGTAAAAGTAGCAATTTGGTTATACATCGACGCACACATACTGGCGAAAAACCGTACGCGTGTGATGTATGTGATAAGTCGTTCAGCCAAAGAAGCCATTTCACAAGACATCGACGCACACACACTGGCGAAAAACCGTACGCGTGCGATGTATGTGACAAGTCATTCAGTGGAAGTGGCAATTTTACGGACCATCGACGCACACATACTGGCGAAAAACCGTACGCGTGCGATGTATGTGACAAGTCGTTCAGCCAAAGTAGCAATTTCACAAAACATCGACGCATACACATTGGCGAAAAACCGTAAGCGTGCGATGTATGTGACGAGTCATTCAGTGAAAGTGGCAATTTGAAAGTACACAAACGGATGCACATGACACACTGATTGGAATGATGAAAGATCTATGATCCAAGGTCAATCATGTTAACATATTATTATGGAAGCACCGTAAAAATGTTAGTTTTGTGGTGTAAATAGAAAGTGGTTTTAAACACTAAATTTTTAATTTTTCAAATGCATAAATAAATATTTCGTATTGTTTTTGAGTACTTGTATAAAAAGAGTACAAAAAAAGAAAACGTTGGGTTTTTATTTTATTTTAAAACATTGAATATAAACATCGGGTATTTTGGACTTCAAAAATATAGGCAAGTTAAAAATATTTGGAGCCCATCACACCGGCTGGTGTACCTATTATGAACGTGTCAATGTTTATGAAATTATCGTTTCAAAAATGATCATTTGAGGCATACCAATTTTTAAATTTTTCGATTTCGGTTTCAATTTTTCAATACCGGTATTAGGAAATTTCGGTTTCGATTTTGTATACCGGTTTTGAAATTTTATGATTTCGGTTTCAACTTAACAATACCGGTATTAAGAAATTTCGGTTTCAACTTAGCAATAACGGTATTAAGAAATTTCGGTTTTGGTTTCAGTTTTGTATACCGGTTTCTAAAGTATTTTTAGGGGGCTATGTCGTCTATACAATTATCATTCTTTGTTCCGTATTGTCATATATATAGTATTTGCTAGTAACTTTAACTTATGTCATTACTATTTATAAAGCAACTAATAATTTTGCGAATAATGAAATGTTTATCAACAAAATTAATTATGATCTCAATTTTATTATGATTATTAATTATGCGTATTAATGGAATTTACATATTTAAAAACGTCAGTAAAAAAAAAAATAACGGTTTCCAATTTTTTCATATTTCGATTTTGAATTTAATACCGGTATCCAATTTATTTCGGTTTCGGTTTTAAATTATAATACCGGTATACAATTTTTTTCCGGTTTCGGTTTTGATTTTAAAACGGTTTATACGGTTTCTGAAATCGGTTTTGAAAACGGTTTCAAGCCCTGTTTGAGGCTAAACATAAATGCAGTGTTTTTTTACTAACAGTACCCGTTTTTGTGTTTATATTTACTAATAACAGTAGATATACTTGTGTTGAATTAAAAAAAAATTGAATAGCTTCGAATACTTAGTGATTTAAATAATTTATACATTTACAAATGATACTAACCATTAATTTACAACAATTCATAAACAAATAATAATTACTACTTACTAGAGAATAAAAACAATAATAAATTCCAAATTACACATAAATAATAAGTAATAGCATTTATATAAGTATTTTATAACATTTAACATTAGTTGTACAAATTAAACAAGGTGACCGGTAATTATTTTAATATTAAAAAAATTATAACACAATAATGTATTGACCAACTAAACTTCAATTAGCGAAAAAAATAATAAAATAGCGTGTCATCACTTCACCAGTTGTCTATTGCGTAATAATATAGGTACCACAATATAAAGAATATTAAATTTTTACTTTAAACTCTTTTAAAAAAATATTGTGACCATATATTTACGATATTTTTAAAATGATCTATGAACAAGGAATCTTGTATTATATTTTCAAATTTACTGACCAAAAAAAATATTTTAATAGAAAAAACCAATTTGAATAATTCTAGTAAGTATCTAAGTATGAGCTCAAAGATTCAAGATATTTTAAAAATGTCATCTTATATGGAAAATGGTTGTAGTATAAACATTTTGTAAAATGAATTATAGCTACTTTTATTTATTTAATTAGCTAATTTTTTACATTTTATTCATTTCTGTGGTGATAAACAAAGCGTCACGCATAATCGATTAGAAAATAAAAATATCTGTACCCATCCCAAAAATATATTTAAAATAAACACATCATTGTAAAATCAATATTATCATCACTCTACTTAGAATTTAAAATATGGAAATGACATTTTACGAACTAATTTTTGAAAAAAAAATCGATTTTTATATTTCTGTTGTAATTACGTATACGAACCGTAAATATAGGTACTTGTAATTTTCAGAGAATATTGCGGCTTTTTTCATCTATTATTTTTTATACATGAAAATAATAATATTATTATGATCTGATAACTGTGATTTTATTAAAATAATGTTTGCAGAATTTTCATCCACTTCAGAAAAAACTACATTGGTAAATTTTGTCACAGATCGTTAGACGGAAAACTTATTCACAATTTTATCCCACCCACCAATTTATTTTTTTTTTAATTAATTAATGTATCTAATGTGAAGCATATAACTAAAAACACTTATTATTAACTGTCATGACGAAACTGTGGTTGTGGTTGAATACAAAATCATTTTTAAACTATACCTAGTTGATTTTAACATAGGTAGTTTAATTATTAACATTTAAATATTGGAAACAATTAGCATTTTAACCATACTAATATATATATAGACTACTCGTGGAATTCAATTCGGTATAGTTCGGACTTGGGAACCAACTCGTCCATTGAAATAATGAACCTTTTTCACTCGAATAATATTATTCTTCAAACATGGTATGTGTGTGTTCAATGCAATCTACTATATATATACCTAAACAGCATTATTATGTCATCACGCTGCTCTTTGAGACATTCTGTTTGCACACCGTTCAGAATTATTTTTATAAACTGTTATTACAATATTTCACCCTCTACCATATTGTTTTCAAAATGCGTCATCCCGACACTATAGTGCGACCGAGTTTCAGCCCCACACGTGACTTAAGCGACCGAAAATGTTCTCCAACTCATCAATATAATAATTCGAAAATAAATACGGTAAACCACGCAGATATTATTATAAGTACTTATGCATAATATGGTACCATACCATACCAATACCATGGTATACGATAAAGTTTATATATTTTATCAATACAGTCACATTGGAGTTAGTCGTGATCAAATTAGTATAATATACCTAAACATTAGGATTGGAATATACTAGTATATCAATTTCGTAAAGGAAAGTTGGGCATTTTTTATGAATTGATTGAATTTATGAATTTTATCGCACAGCGTTTACATTTTTTAATAGATTTCTTTTCCAAGGAAACATAACATCATAATATAGTACCTATATGGTACAAAATTTGGTTTGTTATAACCAGAGACGGAAACCAAAAAAAATTTTGGCGGTTTCGGTTTTGGTTTTTAAAACCGGTTTTTTATATTTAAGGTTTTGCTCCCCGGTTTTAATACACAAAATAAAAGTTGTAGGTTTTGGTGTCGGTTTTTAAAACCGGTTTTCTTTTACTAAGGTTTTGGTCTTCGGTTAACCACTCATATATAGGAAAAAAAAAATTAAGTATTTTTAAATTTTTAATACAACACCCTTTTCATTTGGGTTCATAATTGAATAACGAATATACACAATTTTTTCTCCTAGATACAAAGAATTTAAAATATCTAGAAAAAAACTTAAGCCTTATAAAGTTATAAGTTATAACTAAAACTTAAATAGCCTTAAACTTATTATTTACAAACCAATAACAATTAGACTTGAAATTTCATTAAGACACTAGGCAATTGTAATTTATTACTTAAGGCTTTCTAGTTTATTACTTTTAACTTTTTAATAAAGTTTAATTCAAATACAATTATAAAACAATATATTAAATGTTAAATATGTACTTAAATATTTAAGTATATCAAAATTGTATATTGATTACAACAACACAAGAAAATAACATTGTATTTTTCATAGCTAATATTTTTATACCTAATGTTATATAAAAGGTTACTAGGTATATAATATATAATATTTACCTACCTAATAGTATAATAAACTTATATAACAAAATATAAGTGGAATTCAATTTATATTTATTATATCTACAGAGAATTGTATAGTTTAACCGTTATATTCACAGAATATCGACTCTCGTTTTAATGTTTTATGTTCGGATATTTCTAAAATATTAAATAACATAATAGTATCAGTAATCATTTAATTTAAAAAACCGGTTAACCATTAGTGTGAGGGAAATTAAATGCGGGTATCCTCTCTCGTATGCGCATGCGCATGTCAATAACTCGATAACATAATAAATTTCACTACACGAATTTTACAAAAACATAAATTTGTTTTAATAAAATTAAAGTTAGTTAAGTTGTCTGATTTTGATTCTGAAAAAAAAATTTGAATTCAGCAGAAAAATGTCTGTAGATCGTACGAAACATTTTCCGTTTTTAATATTAATTTTAATTTTAATTATGATTCGAAAAAGTTCATATTTTCAAGTTTTCAATTACAGTTCAAATTAATATAAAATGTAGTTTTTACAAAGTGCTTCGTAGGATCTATAGACAATTTTCTGGTGAGTTCAATTTTTTTTATTTAAAAAAAAAAATAAAAATAAAAATCAGAAGAATGAAACTGTCGAAGCATTATAGATAATTTAGCGACGAATTCAAATCTGCTTACAAAATGAATATCAGAGCATTATATTGGGCGTAGTTGAATTTACTAACAAAAAGAGTAAAAATAGATCATATTCATAATTCAAATTTAAATACATTCATATAGAATATGAAAAATGTACGAAAGTTAAAGCATAGTAAATTTAGAGAAAATTCAAATCTGCTTTCAAAATTTAAATCGGAACATCCTACTGAGCTTAGTGATTGAAATTACTAGCAGTATTCTTAGAAAAAAGATGTTTGTAATTTTATAAACCAATATTTGGTGACTTGTGCACTATGATGCCCCTATAAAACGTGATCAGTACTATAAATTACACACACTAATGTTCATTTAATTTCAACACATTCACAAGTCCCAAATAAACTGAAATATAAAATGCCCAATTTTTACTCCTTGGAATTGAGTACGCTTCAGCCCCCTTAAGTCCCCTGCAAATATGTCATTTTTAAGGAGTCGTGTTTATGCAATTATTTTTCTCATAGCGGCCACAACTCGTTTTTATGTGTATATACTATATAGTACTATGGTAAATGATTACTAGTGTTTGTATACACCCCACCAATCACCCTACATGTACATGTAATTTATTCATTAGATAAAAATATTCAAAAACAATTTATGAAAATTGGTATACACCTGAAAAGAATTTAAGTCCTTCCAAAGGTTCGATTTAAAAATTGTAAAGATGTTTGAATGCATAAACAAGATTACTTTGCAATTTGCATTAGTTGGAGTACTTTTTCAATTTCGGTGAATCATTGACGGGAAAATTAAATCTCATCAATTTTTAATTTTTTCATATTAAATATAATAAAACCAATTAAAAATATTGAATATAATATGCTCTGACAGTCTGACCGATGCAGTAAACTTCTTTACCAAATCAAAAATCATTACATTTTTGAAATCGAACTACTATTGCTAAGGTGAAATTAATGAATGTTTTTTGAAACTTAGTGGTGATGAATTAATTTAAATTAGATTAACATATAATTATAATTACAAATACGAATTCTCCATTTTCATAATTTTTTTTAACATTGTAGCTGAGTTTGGTATATATATTTTCAAAAGTTAAAGCTAACTTCAAATCCAAATCACTCTCTGCCTTTTAAAGTGTTTTTTTCCAATTATTTTTAAACTAAATACGATTTTATAACAATTTCAAATAAATAATGTATTTTTTTGATCGTGACAAAAAAATATACTCATGAATTATTCTATCAAAAAATATTCTGTAACTAAATGCATTACCTACTGTAAAGTATAATATATATTATATAGTATACATTGCCACGTAGAATCAACTATCATGACAATAAATATTGTTTCTAAATTTATTATTCAACAAAATATTAAAACAAGACGTTTGTCTTTTCAATATTATCAAAAAAAAGAAATCAGTTAAAATAATTATAAAAAAGGTGGATAAGTGGATGTAGCTCTGCCGTACATTAGGTTACAAGTGGGTCACTGTAATGAATGGTGTTAAATTTGAATTCAATAATATAATATCAATGTATAAGAAAAACGATTCTGAGCGAAAACGGTCGGTCAGCACTCAGCTTATGATATTACTAAGTATATTTGATGATATTGAGGTGAATAAAGTAATTTATATATAACCCATTTACGCGGAATCTTGTTTTAAATATTCAATCATTAGCTATAAATGTTGAACTATAAAAAAAACTGTGCCTATGTATTTTTCATATTTTTCAACAGCAATTGTAACAGTATATCAGGAGTTTTGCATTAAATTTTCACTCTTTTTCACCCAACAAATAAAATTTTATTGATATTTATAGAAAAAAAAACACGCAGCTCAAAAAGTGTCAAATTATTTTCGAAACTCCATGGTGTATAGAAAATGCTAATATAAACATTCAGTGAAATTTTTAACTATCTACATTCATTCGTTTTTTAATTACAATAAAATAAGAAAATCGTTACATGAGAAATCGACTGAATATCAAATGTTGTAAAAATATGAATTACAACCGCTCATAAAAATTTAATTTGATTTTCTTGTAGACATTTTTTTTTTTTAAAAAGGTAGACAAACTTATGAGGAATCTTGTATTACATTTTCAAATCTTAGATTTAAAAAGAAAATTTTTCATTATTTTCTAACTCAAAATAATTTGCAAATTTACGTAAATTGTACGTATTTTATCAATATTTGAACTTAAAATGATCATAAAAAAAATTGTGATTATGGACATAGGCGCAAATCGCAGGGGTGCTAAGGGTGCTTAGCACCCTGAATTTTAATGCAAGCACCCCGAATCCTGTGATTATAACTTATAGTACTACTACCTTAATATTTCCATAATACCTACCTAATTACATTTATTAAAAATTCAAAAAAATATTTATTTAATTATTTGTATTAATAAATTAATAATATAATATATCAAGTTTACATCTGGATATATTAAACTGCTATGACATAATAAAATATAAATATATTATAATATAATATCATAATTTATTGTTGTTGTGAGATTATGATATAATAAGGAACCGGGAAATAATTGTTAAACATATTGAACATTTACAACATAATATATATAAATTATAAGATTCGGCATATCTAGTATCTACAATCAACGCAGACCGACCGCGACGATGACACGCCGCGCTCGTTTTCTCTAATTATACCCGCAGTATAGGTAATTCCACAAAATAGTTGTGTAGCTTTATTGCATTCCGTCCCGTTGGATTTGTGTGATTACTGATTTGTATTTTGTTAATATATATGGTGTAGTATTGTTGGGGTGTGTGAGGGGCAAAACCCCTCACGGGTCTGTTTCCTCCAAAAAAATTTTGGTGCTTAAGACCCCCTGATATTTTTAGGTGATTTGCGCCTATGATTAATGATTTTTAATATTTTTCATTTGTATTTGAAACAATATATTATTACCTGCCTACTATTAAATTTTCAAGCTTTTTTAACCAACAAATAAAATTTTATTGATATTTATAGAATAAAAAAATTAAAATATTGGAAACTGAAAATGTCCCAAAATATCTCAAAATAAGTTAAAATATTTGGAAAATGTTATGGTGTATAGAAATGCTAATATAAACATTCAGTCAACATTTCATCTAACTACGGTCAATTGTTTTAGAGTTGCACCAAAAACCAAAATCGATTTTCTCAAAAACAGATTTTGCGTAAAAATGTCCTGTTTTTCCTTTAATTTTTTCTATTGTTTTTCACGGCGCATTTTGAAA
>NC_042493.1:70905403-70906548 GCF_005508785.2 Acyrthosiphon pisum | reverse complement strand
AATAAGATGCTGGGGTCGTGCCGTATGTGACAGTTTTTAATCTATAAGTTAGTAGTGGTTGATTTGGATTTTCACGCCAAAATATTTTTTGATAATTAGTATGTTCTGCGTTAACCCATATCTGTCTATACATTTTAGTAATGTCGGCAGATAAAGCGTACTTATTTGTTTGAAATCTTGCTAAAATGCATACTAATTCTTGTTGGACCGTTGGAGCTTTCAATAACACTTCATTTAAACTCAACCCGTTAGATGTTCGGCACGAACCAACGAATACCACGCGTAATTTTGTGCTTACACTGTCTAACTTTTCGACAGCATGATGCGGAAGAAAATATTCATTAGTGTTATTTTCGTGTTCAGTATCAACCAATTCCATATGCCCTAATGATGCATATTCCTGCATACAATTTATATATTGAGCATGGATATGCGGATTCTTAATGAAACGCTTTTCTAAAAGTTTAAATCGGCGCAGCGCGGCGCTACGCGAATCTCCCAAGCTGACGTCTGAGTCGCGAAACGATCATTACCATATCACTTCGAACCGTCCGTGAATATCTCGTATAACAGATTTTTCAAAATGGTCTTTACATTTAATTTCATCTGATGTATATATGTTGTCCGATAAACAGTCTTCTAATTCCCAAAATTTAGATATTTTTTCACCCACACTGATATCATTCTCTAAATTATTAAACGCGAGCATACCAATTTTTGTATTTGAATCAGTCACAATTATTGTTTATTGACTATACGACCACATACAACCCATCCTAGCTGCGTTTTTTGAAATATAAATTTATGCGGATCATACTTAATTTGTTCCTGACACAATAAATCAAAAAATACACCCACGCCTAATATCATATCTATTTTTTGTGGCTGCGTAAATAGTGGGTCAGCGAGTTCAATGCTCTCGGGTACTTTAAGATTGCACAGGTAGATCGGTTTTATAGGGATATCGCATGTCAGTTTTGATAATACTAAGCAATTAATTTCATTTTGATAATTACTTATTCGAGACGTTAGCTTAATAGTTATTGCAGTACGAGCAATGTGTGACGATAATTGTATTCCCGATATCGAACAATTAACCCTTTTCTCGTTTAATACGTAAAACTTGAGCCATACTTCGCTTACAA
>NC_042493.1:70903479-70903632 GCF_005508785.2 Acyrthosiphon pisum | reverse complement strand
ATGCTAACGCGAATGCTGATACTGTTGTGGTCTCTGAATGACTGCACCTTGAATGATCATTACTGATGATAAATACACTAAAAATCCGGTCGAATGAACCAAAATGTTCGATATTTAAAGTGGACTGTATACTTTTATTTTAAATTGGTTAGT
>NC_042493.1:70893042-70903379 GCF_005508785.2 Acyrthosiphon pisum | reverse complement strand
GATACCACGTCTAATTTAAACGCATGCAAATACATGCTAATTGCATGCTAATTATTTACCAAAAAAAGTTGGAAAATTCTAATGTGGGGGGGGGGGGGCTGGAGACACGTACCTGAGTGTCTGCCCATCATCGTTAATTTTTATTTCCATTACGTTAAATTATTATGTCATCAAAATTAATTAATTATTAATTTGTATATACCGTTAATAATAAATTATAAATATTTAAATTTATCAATAAATAAAAATCAATAAATTGAAAATACACATTTAAGTGAACATTTTTTATAAGCACACAAATTTCAAATAATGTTTACAAAATTCATTAAAATCACGAAAATATGCAAATTATTACCTATGTAGATAAAAATAAATAAATAAATAATTCAATAATTAATTTTAACACCTATTAGACTTGAGCATCTAATACAAGAGTCCTCATAAGTTTCTTTTACTGGAATTTTAAAAGGTTTACCGTTATCCACGTACTTGTTTATTAGCGGTTGAAGTTAGAATTTTGACCACTTTAGATATTTAAATGTATACTAGCGATCTATCATCAGTGGCGTCATTTGAGGGGGGCAAGGTGGGCATTTGCCCCTGTCTGATTTTAAAAGCGGCCCGACGGGCCGGTTCCCAGTTGTTGCCGTTTTACCATTATTATATTTTATAAGCGCAAAAACATGCCTATTTTACAATATTTTCAAAAAATATTATATTATATAATATATATACTAAGAAATTATTGTCACATTGATACATTTTTACTAATTGATAATTGGAATATATTTATATTTAGACGTATGCGGTGACGTACCTACATACACATTGTATGTTTGGGTATGTATTTATGTATGTTTGTTTATGTTGTATGGACAACAATAATAATAATTAGTATCATAATCTAGTATAGTTTAATTTCTAAAATCTTAAACTAATACAAATTCTAAAGAACAACAACAGTCGTGTATGATTCAACTATTCTGTGTAGGTACCTATTGTGTTACTTTAGCTGAAATTTATTTTTTTCGTGACGCATGTTTACATTAATATTTTAATTTGGGCAAAATATGACTTAAAAAAAATAAATAGGTGGTGTGGCTAAAAATATAAAATTACCGTAAACCGCTCAAGAATCGAAAATAATTTCTGGTATGTTTAATAAACAGACAAAACTTGAGCGACTGCGCCAGAAAGCAAGCAATAAAAAAAAATATATAGGTACCTATTATTATTTAAGGTAATATTAATTTGTAAATATATCGTATACCAATATAAGAGTAATAGAGTATATAGGCTATAAGTGATGAATCGGGTAAAATTGATTTATAGATAATGCAGTTGATACATATTTTCAAAAATAAAAAAAAGAAGATATCCTATAATAAACTACTAATATTATTGTTTTTCAATATAAATATTGCCATATAATAGATTGTAGACTTTTAACTGATATAGGTATACCAGAGGTATTCAAACTGTGCGTCGCGGCTCCCAGGGGCGTCGCGAGAGTTATCGAAGGGAGCCACGTCATATAATTGAAAACCAATAAATATTTTAAAATATTTTTACGAAAAACGTTTTTTATTATCATTGAGGCACACCGGTTGGGAAACGTTGGATTGTTTACAGTCTACACTCTACTATAATCATTCGCTAAGTATAGGCGTATAGCTTTAATTGATCGCGTAAGTCGCAATAGAGACAGCGATACCATCAACTGCCATCGTTAAATCATCAATGCGTATGTCGTGTTTGGCAGTATTAGTCGCGAGTTAAATTATCAGTCATTTTTAATTTGGGAGCCGTCAACATTTTGTGAAGACTCAAAGGAGCCTTGGGATGAAAAAGTTTGAATACCTCTGAGGTATACAATTGTTTTTCTAAAATATCTGCTACCTTTTATTTAAAAATGATGTTACCTAGTTGATAAAAAGGGTACCATAAAAAAATATAAGCAGTTAATATGTGGTTGCGATCGAGGCGAGCAGTTTTTTTTACCCATTCGGGCCGGTCAAAACCTTTGCCCCCCTCTATTGAAAACTGAAATGACGCCACTGTCTATCATCTAACAATTTTTGTTGTTTTGTTATTATTCAAAAAATTTTAATCGTAGGAACTTGAAAATTCCACATATTATTTATTAACTTTCACCTGCAATAAATTATGCTATGCACAATTAAATGTATCCTTATTTTACGCTATTTATACCGCACGACCCTATATTGATTTTACGATAAGTTGGTATAACTTAACAGTTGTATCACTGTACTTATATAATATGTTTTGCTTAAAATTAATTCAACGGCCATCCATAGTCCATCTTAAGAAATTACTGATGCTTATATTGCATTACTACCTTTAGAAATAGATACTGATCTAGCAGTGTAAGAATCGCTGTTTATACCTAACGATTTTTTTCCCATTACTCCACGAAGAGGATACGAGGTTCAGTCAAAACCTATAGGTACTAAATAAACGTGGCATATACGGCTGAGCGAGTTCTACAAGTAATTTTTTATTTATAAACAAAAAAGTTTTTGAAATACAAATCAGGAGGTTAGCTAGAATTAATAATTTACAAGCTTTTGAGTCCTCGTTACATTATTATTTTATAATATGCTTATAATGAATAATATTTTGATAATTTTATATTTTCCCTTTCATTTTTCAAAAGTATTATTTATTTATTTTTAATACCTTCTCTCAAACTAATATAAGCTGATATCCGTGTTGACTCATAAAATAAATTCAAAGAAAGAAAATTACAAACAACTTTTGCGTTAAGTACTCAAATTTTAAATGTTTTTTTTAATGTTTGAAAAAAAACGTGCTATAATAAGTGTAAAATGTTGTATAGTACTTGTGTTTTAAGCGTTCCTCATCACCGAGTACTTGGGTCACTGTAAAAGATTTTCTGAATAGTATTTCAACGATAAACCATTGTATATATTGTAATACATATTATTATGAAAAACGATTATGACCAGTGACACGCCACTATTTTTTTTAAAAATATTATTGTAAGTTATTTATTTTTCTATTCATATTTAGTAATTAATAGGGTTGAACTGATTTTTACAAAGCTATCACATATATTATATTATTAGTTATTTTAATTATTATATCATAAATGTTTATAATAAATTATATGTATTATTATCTCACAAATTATAAGTATTAAGTCATTACGACGCAGGTAGGTATAGGTACTATAGAACGGCGTGAATCAGTTAGTGTTATAAATATCTTGTAGTTAGCCTAAGTAATTAAATCATTTCATTGTTTATAGAAAATAATAATATACGTATTTATATCAAGTCCTTAATTTTTAATTTCAACGCAATAAATAAAATCATGTGATTGATAATCGATAATATTTTTAGAACGCTGTAAAACCAATTTGCGAAAAATTATTCCATACAATTTTCAAGCTTAACCTATTCTATTCTGTGTTCCATTCGGAATCTAAAATAATATGTATAGGTACGTAACTAACGTCTAAAATGTTCGATAATTCTTTCTTCCAGTTAATACTGGTACAATATACTTAATGGTATAACGGAGTCTTCTCAGGTATATATTATAAAAGGAGACTTTTTTTAGAATAACTGCCAATAAATCTTAAAATATATATTATACTTCTTTGAATAGTACCACCTGCGTCGAATTTTTAATTTAGTGCTATGCTTTACGTTTTGTTTTTGTTTTTATTCGAAAATGTGTCATATTATATAAAAATATATGACATGGCCTTTCTTGATAATTTTAACATATATGCATAGATCACATGCTTTTCCAATCGTTAATACTCCCATTGTTTTGTTCTCCATTATGTTGTTGACCTATATTTGTATCGAAAAAGAATACTTTTCTTCAAATTGTAATGTTATAACCAGGGATCGAAACCGTTTCAAATTTTAACAGTTACGGTTTTAGTTCTTGAGAACGGTTTTCTAAATTTTCTGGTTTTGGTTTAGGTTTTAAGATTGGTTTTTAAATATTTTTGGTTTTGGTTTTGGTTTTAAAAAAGGTTTTTAAAATATTTTATCGGTTTAAAGAACGGTTTTAGAAAATTTTCGGTTTAGGTTTTTGGAACGGTTTTTTAAAAATGTCCATTTTATTTTCCTGTCTAATTACTGTAGAGTCGATTTTTATTATCTATTAACTATTATAAGAGCCGAGTCTAAAGCCCTGAAATATGGCTACTTTGTATAATTAGTGTACAATATACGATATAACAAATTTACGTTCAGCAGAACTAATTTCGTGTTATTAACTTAAATATTTCGTACCCAATTTAGTTGCCTCGAGCCTACTTTAGCATTCGACATAATATTATGTTGTCATATTATGGTTGAGCTCATTATTCGATTACATTAATATTTAATTGTATATTACAATAACATCACACTATATTATTTGTATTTGCAATTTTGAATCATAAGTTTAGTAAAAATATGTATATTAATATTTCGTAATAATCAGTAATTGCATCGGGATTTTTATCAATAAATCCAAACATAATAATTTCTTCGTATAAAATACTAGAATTACAAATAATATAATTGACTTTATGAAATTTAAAGAAACCGACATTCGTTTCAAATTTTAATCGATTTTTTAAGAACGGTACAAGAACGGTTTTTCAATTCTATGGTTTCAGTTTGGGTTTTTTAACCGGTGTTTTAAAGCTTTTGGTTCCGGTTCCAGTTCCGGTGTTCAGAAATGAGAAAACCACGGTTTTAATAGGTTTTTTGGAAAACCGGTAAAACCGGTTTCGATCCCTGGACTTCTAACTTATAAACATTGAATATTTTCTAAGTGGTTTTTTAACTTAAGATGAGTAGGGTGTGATATCGCTAGAAAGTTGAAATTATTTTTTCTTAAATAATCTTTAAAAATTTAAGAGTGCTTTTTTTATTTTCTTATCAATAGTTTCCAACAAACACAATTATTAATAATTGTGTTCAATTTCATGTTTTTAAATTTTTCATTTTGACAATTTTGAAAAAAGTTAAAATTTTTCGAAATAATGACGTTAACGTTGTATGTATAAAGCAAAAATACATTGTTGCCACACTACCAATAAAATAAAACCTACCCGTTGTCAGTGATGATGTCAATGTTAAGATCAATCTATTTTCTAACGTGGTTAAATATTGCATTTAAATGAAATTATAGTTGAATGTGGTTTACAGTAAATAACAGAGATTTAGGTACATATTTAATCTGAGGAAGGAAACAATTTCCTTTGATAAAACCACCTTTTGCTTTATTGCTTTCAAAGACAATTCCTTTGACATGTGGTCTGTCCAAATAATTGATATGTCTGTTTTTAACTTCTAATGGATATATTAACTATAATGTACAAAAGCTAATACAAGTCGTATATTAAACATTTAAGATTCTCTATAATGTTTGTTTTTAAAGGAAATTTCTTTGCATTATTCTCATTTTCTTATCCTTTTAATATGTCCGAGACAGTTCACAAATCTAACACAGCCGGTATCAGAATTGAACTTAACAGTTTATTTTATACACATAAATCCTTGTATCGTAGAATTTTTTTTAATAATAAAGTGTTTATAACGTGGCATATAGGAAATAATATTTTACCATCTAACATCAAATGTAATAATTTGATATTTTATAATTCTTTAATGTTGAATGGAGCGATGAATATATTGATTTTAAAATGAAACATTTTCTTATTTTTTGTGTATCTTTACACGATAAATAGTCAAAATAATTCTTCGATTTTCAACTTTCTAACGTTTCTAATGGGATAGTGAATCTAGTTAATACATTTGAGAGGTCCCGATAATTATCAAAACAAAAAAAAATTTAGGAAAAACAAGAATTTTTACGGAAAATTAGATTCTGACAATATGTTGTTACACCAAAAAATAATATGTAATAACTGTAAATACATGATTAAAAGAATATTTATAATAGATAGTATTTTATATGCACCATTAGGTACATTTTCAAAATTATTGTCGATAAAAAATCAATCCCTCAGTCAACAAATCTATTAAGTAATAATGTATTACAAGGTTTCTCGTAAGTTGTTATAATAGCAGTTCAGAAATATTAAGTATACATTGGTGCAATTTTCTTGTATAAGCATTTGAAGTTCAAATGTTGAACAAATTCACAAAATCACGAACATTTCAAATTGATTTGTGGAAACCAGACAATAATAGTGGAAGGGTGGTTGTGGATAGTCCACTCAACTCACTGGTTCAGTAACATTATATAGAGCTTAAAGGCATAATAATAATACTAATATACTATATTTATTAATAATTTTGATTCTCTCTTAATATTTTTCCATTGTAGTCAATCTTCATAATACTAGGGCTATGTTTTATACATGCACAGGTATGTATTTAATGCAGTGTATTTGTATAAATACTTTGATTAATAACGTCCCCAAATCACCTCGTTCAATAAACCTCGTACCTTTGTATAAATTATCTATTCGA
Source organism: Acyrthosiphon pisum (assembly GCF_005508785.2). NCBI lineage: Eukaryota > Metazoa > Arthropoda > Insecta > Hemiptera > Aphididae > Acyrthosiphon > Acyrthosiphon pisum. Next base: position 70,896,888 of record NC_042493.1, on the reverse strand, counting down.
ATTATATACTGATAATATGAGAGTTTCAAGATAATGTGTCTGTCATCGCCTTTCGGAGTACGTGGTATAAAAATGCGTCAATTTAACAGTTAAAAACCCTACATTTGTGCAAAGTTTAATTAAACCAACCGTATTATTTATTAAAAATAAATTAAATTAATAGTTATATAAATATACCTAGTGAGCAATATAAGCTGACAGACTTAAAATCATTTTTCATATCCAATGATTTATCATTTTATTTAAATTGAACATACATATTACGTCTTACTCCTCATTACAGTGTTGGGAATAGGGGCGCTTGTAAACTCGGCCCGAGGAAAAAAATGTTCAAAAGGTCTATTGTAAACTCGGCCCCTGTTTTTTTCAGGTAAAAATAATTTAGGTGTAAACTGGGCCCGGGGTTTTTACAGGTAAAAATGATTGACGTGTAAACTCGGCCTGAATAAAAATATAATATGTATAATATTTTTGAGAACAATTTAGAGGACACCATGTAGAGGTGATAATCATTATCCTCCAAAAATTATTTTCATATTTTTATTCATAGTATGAAGTTCGTTATATACCTAAATGTAGAATTCACTAAAATTGTGAAAAAATTTAAGTAATATATTTCAGTATTAAAAAATATAAGTAAAATGTATCCATGTAAAATTATAAGTGTACAAAAGTGTACAAATATAATTAAAACTGTTGTGCAATAGTTAATAATGTAAGGTTATATAATATAAATCTTTTTTTTTTAAGTAAAAAGCCATGTGTTCGACGTACCTATTCACTCACCGATATAGACACACCGATACATAGGTACTATTCGTTAATAACAAATTATTCCGTTTATTATATTTTATTGGTCAAAATAATTATCAGGTCGAGTTTACAACCATTCTTTTTTATAATTTTAAATTTCCGGGCCGAGTTTACAATCGACCTATTCTATTACCTAAAATTTCCGGGCCGAGTTTATAACAAAAAAGGTAACCGCGGGCCCAGTTTACATTTGCCCGGGAATAGATAACTAAAAAAATTATCTAGATAAGATAAGATAATTTTAACAGATAAAAATAAAGATAACATTAATGTAATTTATCTAGATAAAGATAAATAGAACAATACATTTATCTAGATAAATATTATTTTTTTACACTTATTTTTATTGTTTTTTATTTATTTTCAAAATGGATTGGAAAATAAACCTATACCTAATTAATTTTAATACCTATGCTCGTTATTATTTATGGCTAGTAGAGAACGATGTATTCACAATTCACATGCACACATGTATCATCATGTATACACATGCAGGTTCTCGTATTATCGTAATACCGTCGTTGGCAATAATAACAAGAAATATTTTCTTCAAATTTTATAAATAATTTATATCATATTATTAGAATTTTAGTAACATTGGTTTTACAATTTTGTAGGGGCAATATAATATTTATCTAGATAAGCCCATTTTTTATCTAAGCTAAACATTAGATAAATCGTAACATAATTATCTAGATTCTTTAAAAGATAATTTATTTCAAAAAATCGTATCTAGATAATTGTATCTAGATAATTCCCAACACTGCTCCTCAATGATAAGGTACACTCGAAATATACTAACCTATTGTATAGCAGAGAAGTTGCGGTTATCTATACTTTCCCCCTTTTCCAAATATTTTGACTAATTTTAGTTAAACAATTTCAAAAAATCATTCATAATGTTCTACAATATTATAGATTTATAAGCGATGTTTTTATTTAATCTACGGTATTACTAACGGGGATGTCATTTTACGGAGTAAGGGTATACTTAGCCACCCTTTTTTTGACGTGCATATTTATAATAATTGCGTTGGTATCTGAACATTTTTATTTAAAGGTAGATACCTAATAATAAATTAAAATGATTTTCTATTATTGTGTTGGCATCTTTCTAATAAAATATTTCTACGACAAAAATATTAGCCAAATAATAATAAATTGTAAAAAAGAAATCATACTTTTTATATCAAACAATAATCTAACCAGGATTAAAACCTCTAGAGTCTCAGATGAGACTACATTGTAGGCCCCGAGAAAGGAAAAAACAAAAATCCCTTATTCTTATCCCTATTTGAACATTACAATATTGGCCACGTTGGCGTAAATATTTCTTTACAATTACTCACTGTTAAGAATAATAATTTCCATGACATCGGGTTTGACCATTTTTACAGAAATAAAAAAAAAAAAAACTGTGACCAATACATATTTCAAATTAACCAACGATATTACTTTCGTTGTATTTAAAGTAAAATAATATACTGAAATTGTATTTATTTTAAATAGTATAATTTAATAGTTTGATCAAGTTGTTATTAATTTAATACTTAACATGTCAAATATTGCTCGGGAAGTCTAATAACATACCAAGAACTTCCTAACTTTAGACTTAAACGAAAATATTTTTTTTTTATATAATACTAACATTTGTAATATATTATTTTCAAAAAAATAATATAGTTAAAATATTAAAATTTGTATAAATATAATTAGTCAGAATATTAACAAATTTGAACGAAACTAATTAATACAAAATCGTCCTTGTTAAATGTTTTTGAAATAGGTAAAAATTCGAGAGATTTCTTATTTTTCTAAGCTTTAAAAGAAAATTGTTTATGTTGTCCTTATTTTTTTCTCTTCTCTATTCCACTTAGCACTTTTTTTGTTTCAAACATAAATCAAGGGGCATTAGATCGGTAGTGATCTATTTTAAATTGTAATATGCTTAAACACTCGTATAGGTGCCTAAGCATTTATGCGTATAATAGGATCGGGTTAAATTAATTTTGACAAAGTGACCAACATAACACCAATAATAAAAATATTCGATACAACAACATCTATTATTATTGCTATTGACATCGTTATCTACCAGGAAAAAAATAGTATAAACAATAAACATGCTAAAAACAAACAGAAGTAAAAAAACAAACACTGGGAAACGTTTCTTGTGCAATAATACTGGGACAAGAGTAGGTCACATGGTCTTTCGAACAAAAAGTGTTCGAATAATATGTATGTGTTCGAATCAGGGACTGGAGCCTTTTGAATTTATCGGTACCGGTTCTGGTGGTGGTTCTTCAAAAATAAAATAACTGTTCCGGTTAGGTGTACCGCAAGTCTGTGAGTGACGTGAATGTACTTTGCAGAAACATTGGGTACTCGGCGGGACCACGAACTAAATAGTGTCATACACCCATACATTACACAGATAAGGCGTTTGTGTCGGTAGAGACAGGAACCCGGTTTTTATATATGTAATTTTTATATGAAATTAAACGATAAATTATAAATCATAGTACCATCGTCATTCTTCAGCAGTAATTGTGATTATTTTTAACTTTTATAAATGTACTAGCTAAATTACTAGGCGTTGCTTGGAAAAAAAAATTGTGATTATTCAACTCGTTTTGGGTGTAATATGCTTTGGAAGCAATGTCTTAATGTCTTTTGAAGTGTAAATTATATTATATTTTAATGTAGATATCCCGACCCCCAATGTCCATGAAATTAGCTTATGATCATACGAGCAATATAATTTTATCAGGTAGGCAATCTAACCTGCAGTAGATCGCGGACCCCGTCTGGTGCTTACGTAAGTGTATAATTTAACTGTAGTCTAAATTGACCGGTTTTTAACCAAACCTTTTGAAAATCTTGGAACCGAAACCGGACCGGAACTCTTAAATACATTTTTCTAGGAACCGAAACCGAAACCTATATTTTGATGTAGAGGTTTTTACGGTTTTTTCGGTTTTTTTCGGTTCCAAAATCCAATAAATATTTTATCTATGGTGTAAGTACTAATAA
>NC_042493.1:70885571-70892689 GCF_005508785.2 Acyrthosiphon pisum | reverse complement strand
ATAGCAATTTGGACGTTTATAAGTGATTCAGAATCAGAGTAAGTGTCATATAAATTATAAATTATAATTGTTACCCTTGCTAATATGCCTGCATTGATAATATTAAATACCTAAACCCTAATGCGGGTATCGTTAACTCTTTTCTTTATACTATGCTCTGTACGACAATTCTACTTAACTGTTCTTCCGTCTTCATTAGCGCGGTATATATTGTTTAAATTTATATTTTTATATATAAGTTAAAAATTATTATATCAAACAGAAACACGGGTCACCCAAGTGTGTTAAAAATTCATTCTTATTTTTTTTTAAGAATAGTTTTTTATTTATTTTAAATATTAAAATGATTTATTTATTTTAATTTATTATTTTATAATAATTCATTTTTTATAATATTACCTAAATTCTGAAATAGTTACACTTAATTACAAATACCTGTCACTAAAAAGAGGTTATTAATATTATGTTCATTTTTTATATAGTACTTAATTGATAAAAAAAGTCAAATAATAAGGGTTAAAACCGGTATTAACCGAAACCGAAACCGAAATTTTTGGTTTTTGAGAACCGAAACCTAAACCCGAACCGATAAAAACATAAAGATTCCAGTCCCTGCTGTAAAGTATCAAAATTATACCATGTTTTTACTTAATTCAACCTACGGCGGATTAATACAATCAATACAAAATCCTAACCAAACCGATCCGTACTAAAATCTGACTAAGAAAAAAACCAAACAATCATATTATGTATGGATTAAGAAAAAAATTTAAAAAAGTGAAAATAAGAAAAAAACAATGCAAAAAAATTGGTCCACCGAAACCGTGGTTCGAACTCGAGACAATAGGTTTGTTCGTTTTGACAAGAATTGTACACCTTTTCACAATAAGTGTACACCAAAGCAGCAAAGCGTTCGTTTTGAAATAGTGTAGTTGTACACCCTGTTTGTTTTAAAAAGTGTTATATCAGTGTACACTTTCTTCACACCGACCCAAGAGCAGGTGTTGCCGGTGTAGGTGATTGTTATCATTTCTTATCAGCGAATATAGTTGATTCTGTATTGCAGCTGATTAATTTACACCAAAAACGTTTGTTTTGAAAACAGATTTCTGATTATTTACACCCCTTACACTTTCCCCTGACATTACACTAATAAAATTAGTGTACACTTTTTTTTTTTCAAAATGAACAAACCTATTATGTACTAAAATACATAGAAGTGCCACTGTGCCAACAGGCATATCGAATTAATAATAAAAATGGATCTCTGATTTACACTTTTTCGCGACAAAACGTAGCTTATCTTTTTCTCAAAGGTCTAATCTATCTCTGTACCAAATTTCATCATAATCAAATGATGGTTTAGGAATGCATATAAAGGACCCATAGACAGATAAACATTAGTTTATATAATTATATATATATATATAGAGAGAGAGAGAGATTTCAAACAACTGACTGTGACGTTGCCAAACTATACACCGTAAATCATTTGAGCTATATACTAACTGATAAACACTATCAGCGTGACAATATATCTGATCTCTAGGGTCACTTTACCATAGTTAAACATACTATGGTTGTATGATAGTTGCCATCACTACGGCTATCTATCATTAAACCCATTAAATTGATTTACATACAGACACCGTGTGATGGTAACAAAAAGGGGGTCACAGGGGACCAGACACCCACACCATCCTTGCATTTGCTTGTTCACGACGGTGGGAAATGAGTGTGTCATATACCTCAATTTGACTTATTTTTGTCATACAATATACGATAAAGTAATGAAATTAATACTGCTATAAAACGTGGTCTAAGAATATACACAAATTCATATCCCTCAATCTTACAACCAAACCGCATTTCTGTATAACATTGTTACCGGCTCGCATCGCAACCTTCTTACCTTAATTGTTTTATGGCCGATAAATGTATAGAATAATAAATTACAATCTACTTAATTTACATTACATTTTTAAATTAATGAGTTGGCAATCCAAGAAATAATTTTTCTGCCAATTCATAGGGTAAACCCATCATACATATTATTATGTATTTTTACAGTAAAAATGCATACGTATAAATGTCAGCTTAAAATAAAATCAAGAAAAATAAATTAAACAATTATTAATGGTAAAATATTTTATTCATTTGTGCTTTTTAATACTTACCATATTGTTAATATTAAAAAATACACACTGTTATTATTATAATAAATATATTATGTTAACCAATATATGTTAATAATTATTTTTGCATTAATTAGATTAATCTTTCACTCGCCTTAATATTATTATTTAATACATGTTGGTTATTATTTGTATTGTAATATTTACATATTATTATAGTATTTTATATCTAGTAGTTGCCATTATTATTTATTAAATGAGAATATATATTTAGTAGTAAGTTTTGGGGTTAATCATACTATCAAAAAAACGAACATCTTATTTTTTTTTTTAAAGAAAAATCCATAAAAGTAAGTAATATAATATATATTTTGTGTCGTGACGTCTGCTATTTGAAAAGCACCGAAATAGGTATAGGTATATTGCCTTTGGTCACTTGACGAGAAGGAATAGTGAATTAAAATAATCCATTCCTATGAAAATACCCATGTCAATATATTTTCCAATTTTATTTCATTTATATTATTCAGCGTGATCTGTACATGACTCATGTTTAATCCCTAGTGACGGCCAGCAATTTCCGAAGTCCGTTACATACCAAAAGAAGTTCCAGTGGGAATTTCTTTGGATCACACGCAGTCTTCACCTTGAGCAAATACTGCGAAGTAGGAAGTTTTATTGAAGCGAGAAACAAATTGCAAACTAACGTCTTGTGTATTTCTCAATGATCGGGTAATCACATTTGAAAGTCGTTTACAAATAAATTTGGATAAGTGTTTACAGCAGTGTCAATATTATAAATGACGATCGTGTTGACAATATCATAATATAGGTAGGTAGGTAACTAAATCATATGCAACCACCATTATTAGTGGTAAGCTAAACGATAAACTACCTACTAGAGTGTGCTGTAATCAGAGACATAACCTGTAAGTAATTAAAAGTCAAACAAGTATTTAAGTACGCATAACACGTTTAAATGGTGTATTTATTTTTTAATACTTTAATACATGATCGTGAGTCCTATAAGATAGGTGTGTAAGATTAATCATATCCACATTTATCAATATTATTATTCAGTCGATTATATGATGATATGCAAAACACACGAATTTTCATATAATGTAAGTTATTATTCGTTATCAATAAGTTTGATAAACACAAACTCGGTTTAAACTACTATACTCGAAACTAATTGAAAATTATTCGAAGCGTCTATAAGGAGATGAGACCAAAATTAATTATTAATGTGGTAATTCTCTAATACACAGTGTCCATGCGATCCGAACATTGTTCGAGTTCCACACCATTAAATATTCGACCACTCTATTTATAGATTCCGTTGATGAGCTATTATGAGGAAATTGCAAAATTTAATCAATGATAGGAATCCAGAGATACCTATTGTATTATGTTTTCGACATTCACATTTCATTTAATGACCATCGGAAATTCAGATATGCCTTGATTAATTTATTCAGGTTATCCAACCAAAATTAATATTCAATGAAAAAGCATTTCAATTTTGTTGTTCAATAAGCATTAAATTAATATCAGCAGAATTGAAGTTTTTAAGATTCTAACAAATTAAATAACCTATTGATCATTTTGTTGGTCTTTGATTAAAGTTGTGTTCTTTATTAATATGTAAATCATATTTTTATTGGCACCTAATCTGTTCCATTACGACCACAGATATATAAAAATACATACTAGATAGCCCACTTCGGTATTATTATTGTCACTAATAAAATGGCTACCATCGTTATCTAAGATGTGAATATTTAATATGTTGTATAGTATTGATAAATAATAATGTAACATGTTGTTATATGTATATATTTAACCACGACAAATACACAGTAGTGTCTTATCACCTACTGTATCAGTTTAATTTGTAAACAGTCACCTCTTAGATAACGATTGGCGGCCATTTTGTTGGAGACAATATTTTATACGTATGGCCTATAGCAGTCAGCTATCTAGTATTTTTATATATCTGTGATTACGAAATATATTTTTGAACAGTCAAATAAATAATATGGTAACATGTTAACACGAACATCGATAATAAAATAGTATCAGTGTAAACGTATAATTAAATTAAATATTTCTGAAATTCATAATCAAACATTAATTTTACAAAAAACAAAATTATTTGGTCCCAATAGGCAATAACTATACATCAATGCCAATAACTGGATGCTTTATACCCTATAACATGACATTAAACATTTTATTTAAACAAATATTATTAACCCTTTCTTATCAGTGATGGTATCTGTCCAATACTAAACAATATCATGTTTTTCTTATGAACTGTTAGATAGTAGCTACAATGATAGTTAATTGTTAGTTATATTATGGACACTAATTAAATATTTAAGTATTATTTTATTAACTTTTAAAGTTTCCCTTTTACATATCTGTACATACAAAAATGTAAATTATTTACATTATAGTCTCACCTATAACTTATAAAACAGCAAATGTTGTGGATTTAAAATGAATTCAGTCTTTTAGTGTTTTAGACTAAATTTTGTCTCGTCGAACATTAAATTAGATTAGTTTTCCAATATATTAATTATATTTAAGATACAATTATTTTATATTTAGTTTATGCAATATTGTTTTGTAAGTAAAATATGTATAATAAAATGTAAGTGTAAAATGTAAACATGTTCTAGACTCAAATCCTTTTAGTCAAATCAATAGAACAACTATTAATATTATAATTTATAGAAAAATAAAAAAAAAGTTAGGTTGTATAATAAAGATATTTTAGTAAAATTATAAAAGTTAAGTTGTATAGTAAAGATATTATAGTATAAATATAAAGTTAAGTTGTATAACAAAAATATTATGATTATAATTAAGTATTATCTATAAGAAAAATTATTGAATTCTTCTGTTTTGAATATTGTAAAACAGGTATTATTCGATTAATATGTCAAAGACAATTTAAATTTAAAAATAAATAAAACGAGAAGATAATTTCGACAAGACAAAATATTAAAATGGAGCCTTATATATTGTACATTGTTATAACAGTATGTACTCCATATAATATGTTCTTATTTACGGTGAATATTAATGTTTATAAAAGAAACATTAATTATATATTGAAAAATGTCAGTATTTTGAATCGAATTGACATTGCCATTAAATAATTGTTCGAAACGGTCCGCAGTAGTAGAAAGTCAATGTATTTTTAACATAGACATGTACAACTGCGGCCATGCCAACAATATTAATATGATGTTAATTTGTATGAATCGTGAATTTTATTTGTAAATTTGTAAAATAAAATCGCGTACGACTACATGTCGCAATAAAGCGGTTTTGTACTGGACTGCATATACCGGTGTAGCCCACCCCCTCGTTTTTCCACCCCTCGCTTTACCACCTCATCGTTTTCCACCCACCCATTATCAGCGCACCCCTACTATAGTTCCACGTCGTGAACATTTGCTTGGAACCGCACGCTACGGTGGTCGTCACTGACAACTAGTGAATCGATATACGAAGACGACGACGACAGTGGACAAAAATGGAATCTGATTCACGTTATAGACGCTAAACGTGTATTAATTTGGTTTTCTCAATACGTTTCTTAGACATATTTTCTAGAACCATTAGGTAAAATATCCATCTTTGAGTTAATTCCATTAATACATATGAACACAGACAAACTTAAATATAATAATAATTCGTCGAGTGAAACAAAAAGTGTAGGAAAACCACTATAGGCTTAAATATTTCATTGAACAATTGTCTGCATTAAATAGGCAAGACAAATTAAATAATACTACACTGTGATGTATATGCTGGCTTATGTTGTGTCAATATTCGACACAGTATATGATGGTGAAAAATGGATTACATATAGCCACTCATTTATAATACGTATATATATATAATATAAAACTAAAGATTTAATGGAAGTGAATTAAAATTTGACGGACGAGATCATCGGTAAGTAAACATTCAAACAAAAAACTTTCCAAAAACCATTTCCTAACAAATCATATAGGTACCTACATACTTGGACTTGTCTAACAGCGCTAGACATTTGTTAATACAACTTTAAAAAGTCTTAACTGTATCGAAATTTGTGGTGACAATACGCACGTGTCAAACATAACAATTTGGACGTAAGACTTATAAAGCAACTTTTCTACTGCTTTCTCGTTAATCTGGCGTGGTGTTTTCAGTACATTTCATTCACACAGCTGAACATCAAAACTAAACTGGACGAATAGGATATAGAGGTACCTACCAACAGAAAAGTCTGGTCACCGTATATGGTATACTGCGGTATATCCTAACTCAATGGTATTGTGGCAGGCGTGAACTGTGTATAATTTTCAAATGAATTTCCGAAATTAATGAGGTAAACAAATAATTTTGTATTTAAGACAATAATATGTTATTTAGGATAAACTAGGATACTACGGAAGGCTCCGAGAGTGAAAAAAATAGTCGTTCGTTTTACAATTATATACCTCTTATATAGTCGTATAATTTGTAAAGCACAACAATTGTTAAGTACCTATGTCCTATACGAAACTTGCGGAACTGGCTTAAGATATACTATAGTGTATAGTACACTATTATAACCACTATAATTTCCATGAAGACAAAAATAACAAAAATAAGTCTCAACTAAATACTTTAATAAATTTCGACTTATATACATTGTTGCACTTTGAATTTATTTACACGGTTAAATCACAAATGATGTTCCTATTGGCTTTATATATTAGATAATATGCGCCAAAAATAGCCAAATGTATTATTTACATAATATTATGCTGGGTTCGTAAATTTCATTTTTTTTTAAAATTATATATGATAATAGTTTTAAATAAATTAATGTAAAACAACTAACAAGATATAGCAATGATATTGGTCTATTATTTTAGAATTACTTTATATCATTGAATTCAAATTTAATTCCATCCATTAAACAGTGACCCACTT
>NC_042493.1:70884668-70885471 GCF_005508785.2 Acyrthosiphon pisum | reverse complement strand
GACTATAAAAATAAACTGCGTAAATGTATTTTTTAGATTTTTTGTGTAACAGAATTAATTACTTACGTGGAATCTTGTTTTAAATTTTCAATTCTTAGATACAAAAATTGAACATTTTATAAATTTTTAACTACAAAATAATTTTTCAAATTAAAATTTGATAAATTTTGTCAAAATTTGATCTTTAAATACTTATAAAAAAAAATTGTGCCTATGTATTTTTAATATTTTTCAACTGATATTGTAACAATATATCAGGAGCTTTGTATTAAATTTATACACTTTTTGGCCCAACAGATAAAACTTTATTGATATTTATAGAAAAAAAAAACTAAAAAAATTGAAAACTTACAATGTCCGTAAACAGCTCAAAAAGAGTCAAATTATTTTAAAAATGTTATCGTATGTATAAAATGCTAATATAAACATTCAGTGAAATTTTCAAGTTTCTACAGTCACTCGTTTTTTAATTACAACAAAATAAGAAAATCGTTACGTAAGAAATCGAGTGAATATCAAATGTTGTAAAAATATGAATTTCAAACGCCCATAAAAATTTAATTTGAGTTTCTTATAGACATTTTTTTTTTGGTGAAGGTAGATTATCCTATAAGGAATCTTGTATTACATTTTAAAATCTTAGATTTAAAAAGAAAAATTTTTATGAATTTATAACTCGAAATAATTTGCAAATTTTCGTGATTTTTCCATATTTTGTCATTTTTTGAACTTTAAATGCTTAAAAAAAAAAACTGTGACTAACGATTTTTAATATTTTTCATCTGCCTTTGAAACAATATACT
>NC_042493.1:70859752-70884418 GCF_005508785.2 Acyrthosiphon pisum | reverse complement strand
ACTTACGTAGAATCTTGTTTTAAATTTTCAATTCTTAGATATAAAAGTTGAACATTTTATGAATTTTTAACTACAAAATAATTATTCAATTTTAAATTTCATAAATTTTATCAAAATTCGATTTTAAATGCTTATAAAAAAAATTGTGACTATAAATTTTAATTTTTTTCATCTGCCATTGAAACAATATACTAGGAGCCTTCTATTAAATTGTCAAGCTTTTTTAACCAACAAATGAAATTTAATTGATATTTATAGAAAAAATCTTTAAAAAATGGAAAACTGAAAATGTCCGAAAAGAGCTCAAAATAAGTCAAAATATTTTGAAAATGTTATGGTGTATAGAAGATGTTAAGAAAAACATTCAGTCAAAATTTCATGTATCTACGGTAATTTTTTTTAAAGTTACACCAAAAACCAAATTCAATTTTGTGAAAAACTTCCCGTTTTTCCTTAATTTTTCTTTTGTTTTACCCGGCGCTTTTGAAAACCACTAGGAAATTTAAATTTTGACCTCCCCAATACACCAATGATATTCACTTTCTGATCGAACAAGATACTGAAGTTGAAAATTGTAGCATTATTTCGACTACTTATCGTGTACACAGGACACAAAAAAAATAAAAAATAAAAAAACACACATCATTGTAAAATCAATACATTCATCGTTCCACTCAGAATCTAAAATGACTTTGTAGTTAGAAAATGTATAAAATGTTCAACTTTTATAGCTAAGAATTTAAATCTTACAAAAAGGGTCTAAGTAAGTAGGTTATACTGTCACCAAAAATCTCAAAAATATAAAAACACAATTTTTTTTTAGTTATTTTATGTTCAAATTTGGATGAAATTACGTATTAAATAACCAAAAATAACAATTATAGTTATTTTATTGTAATTTTATAATACCGTCAACGGTCAACCGCATTGATAATAAGTAATAACAATATAAATATAATATAAAATATCCACACTGACAAACCGTCACCGCTCGAATAGTTGTTCGTGTACAATGATATATCTTTAAATTCAAATTTAATATCATCCATTATACAGAGACCCACTTGTAACCTACTGTAAAGCAGAGCGACACCCACTTAACCACCTTTTTTAAGTTTTATTTCGATAAATATCTATAACATTTTATTTGTTGGGTCGAAAAGCGTGGAGATTTAAACTAGGTACCCAGTATATTGTTACATCGGAAGTTGAAAAATATTGAAAATGCATAGGCACAATTTGTATAAGCAATTAAAGTTCAAATTATGACAACATTTATTAAATTTTAAAAAAGCTGTTAAGTGGATATCGCTCTTCTGTGGGTCACAGTATAATGGATTGTATTAAATTTGAATTCAATAATATCATATCATTGTATACGAAAGTCGAAAACCCATTCTGAGCGAAGACGGTTTGTCGGTCTTGATATTTTATATTGTTATTATATTTTATTATAGCCTGTAGGCTGTAAGTTGAATAAATATTTATTTTTATTTTTATTCGGTCCTATGGTGATAAGTAAAGCGTTGGAAACGGTTTTTTTGTAATTTGTCGGTGGTTTTCCTCATGGCATTAAATAACTACTGAGAAAAACGAAAAATAACTTCTCTAAAATACCATTTTGATCCAATATGCTAAAGATAAGGTACTATATGTTGAAATCGAAAGACTCCTTCGGGTAGAGATTTTGTATACAGGATAAAAAAAAAAAATAATAATAATAAACACCATTGTAAAACCACTAGTTCCCTCGCTCCGCTCAGAATCTAAAAATGATTTTGTAGTTAGAAATGTATAAAATGTTCTACTTTTATAGCTAAAGGTTGAAAATTTAAAATAAGGTTCCACGTAATTAAGTAAATAAATTACCTTATTCATAATAAAATCATAAAAAAATACTTTCTACTTAGTACTATATTATAGGCTGACTGACCGTCTTTGTTCAGAATTCTTTTTCTTATACAATAATATATTAATATTACATCATTGAATTCAAATTTAACACCATCCATCATAGTAACTCATCACTTGTAATCTACTGTACAGCAGTGTGACGCCCTGCACTTGCCCACCTATTTTTTTTGATTTTTTCATCGTTTTAGAAAAATACTAGGAAATTATAACCTCCATCTAAGAATTTTACTGTCCTAAATGTGATGACAGGCACCAATAAAAATAAAAATAAAAAATTACAATAAAAATATAAACACACATCATTAGAAAATCAATACACTCATCGCTCATCTGCTTAGAATCTATGATTAAAAATTTAAGAATTTTATGTGTTGACGTTTTTGTGTACAGTGTGTCTATTATTTTTTTTTATCATTTGATAGGTATCAGGTATACTCAAAATCTGATATACATTATTTTTTTTTAATATAAAATGTTTAGTTGCTTGAAGCACGCAGCATAATCTGTTTATAAACACAATTATTAAACAATAAGTTTATGTGACAATGTAATAGTGTATATTATTAGAAAATAAAATCACTTTTTTCAAAGAATGAAGGATCCTCCTTCAATAAGATCTTTTATTGATAACCTCATTTATACAGGGTAATTAATCTAGCATGTTAAATATTTTTCATCTTTCATTGCTCACCTAGTATGCTCATCTCCTTTTTTTAAATAACTGTGTTATTTAAAATCTGATTTTTGGAATTTTAAAATATACTTAAAATTTAAATACCATATTTTTAAATTATTGAGATTTTTTACACTACTTAATTGTGGAGTATTCTGAGGAGGCACAAACTTCTATTGAGAGCACCTTTTTCCAACTATAAATTGTTTAGTTGATAATTTTTCTGAAAATGAACCAGTTATTAAATTAAAAAATGCGTAGAATCAAATTGAATTGGTATGATATTTTATGTTTTAGTTTCCTTTTTTCGATCATTGTAGTTTAATCCTGAAATATATTCACGACAACAAATTAATTAATTAGCGTAATGTTACAAATTGATTGGTGAGTGAAAGCCATGTTAACCCACCAGGCTTCACGTTAAGATAAGAGCTCATTTATTTGGTTGCACACCGAATCGTTCGTACATAATGTACTTCGTGTTTATTCACCTGAACACAAATTCAAATCACTGGCTGCAACTATATAGTTTATATAGTACAGTATATTTACTATTACATCAGTATTCAGCACTATCAGCCATTGTACATTGCTCTCCAAATATATCAGTAGATGGTTGTCAACTAAGGTTTTAAATGTGATATTTTGTGTACAGAATAATTCTCCAAACATGCTCACCCCATTTTTTTTTTGCTTAATTAAAAATTTTTTTGTAAAATTCTGATTTTTGAAATTTTTAAAAGTATACTAAAATACCATATTTTGAATAACTTAGATTTGTATGCTCTTAAGGAGTGTTCTAGAGCGATACATTTATTTTGTTCTTCAAACGAGTACCACTCTTTTTTACTATGAATTATTTGGCAGTTGTATTTTTTTTTTTTTTTTGGAAATATGTATGTATCTAAATTTAAATTCGAACGAGTAGTTTCCGATTTATTAAATATTATGTAGAAAGGTTGATAATGGGTTTAAATATTTAATATAAAAGAGCTTTAATAATATGAAAACTATTGTAGAAATTAATACTAATACATTAATAATTTATTATTTGTAAATATTATTCGATTGTATTAATAGTACTAGATTAAATATTATATACCTATATATTTTATTAACATTATTGTAGAATCACTATTCTTAGCATTAATATTTTAATAATTCAGAAACTACACATTCACCTCATAAATTTCAAAATAATTATCTACTTAGGTGCTTAGTAATTCACTGGAAAAATAATAAGGTTCTCATTTGAAAAACAGAAGGTAAAGGACTGCCACTAGAAAGTAAAAAAAAAAATCTGAGTATTTAAAAATATCACTTTTATTTGACCATAATATTTGAAAATTCCAAAAATCAGAATTTGAATAAATGGTAATAATTATTATATTATTAGGGAATATTTGCAGCATATTGCAACATTGAGCATGTTTGGAGAATCTTATCTCAAGCGAGATTGTGGCTCATAGGCTAGTTACTTGACCGATTTGGACGAAAACGACGTATGTTTTTTTTATGTCTGAAGAGACTTTTTCTAATAGAAAAAATGTTCTACTCTGATCTTTAATTTTGAAGGAGTTTTCGTTTAGAAAGTTGGATTTAGATGGTACTTTTAGGATGAAAAAATCGAAAATTCTAAGTACTATTTAAAATAATCTAGAAATACATAATAACAAAAAAATAAATACAAACATTTGTTAAAATTAGAACATAATTAATAATATAATTACTTGATAACTTTGGTTTTGAAAAAATCAAAAGATTTTCGCTTAGAATAATTTTTCATCATATACAATGATTAAATGTTATCATTGAATTGAAATTTAATACGTTACTACAATTGTACAGCAGTCAGCAAAGCGTTATTTATTTTGATTTTTGATTTTAGGTAGTTCTTAAACATTGATAATACTTTTAATCTCATCGTTAATATTATTATTAGCATCTAACTGTATCCAATGGTGACTCGTGTTAAGGGGCACACTGACATCTGCCCCAACCAAAATATTAAGAAAAACTTAAACTATAAATTAAAAAAGGTGGGCAAGTGGATGTCGCTCTGCTGTATAGTAGGTTACAAGTGGGTCACTATATAATAGATGGTATTAAATTTGAATTCAATGATAGAATATCATTATATAAGAAAAACGATTCTGAGTGGAGACTGAATCTAGGTATAAGATATATTATATATTTATATCTATGGTATTAAAAAAAAAATTGCAGACCTATAATAAATTCCAGATTAATCATATCACAATATCCATTATTTAGGTACTTATAACGCGTTACCTATACATCAACAATAAACCGTGGTATTAACATAGATATATAATAGTATACTTTAGAAGTTTCAAGTACCCACGAATATTTTATACAATCACAACAAAACAACTAAAATAGCTATTCCGGGTTTTTTAATATGTGATTTCGTCCAAATGTCTGTGTTTATGTATTTTTTAGATTTTTTGGTAACAGAATTAACTACTTACGTGGAATCTTGTTTTAAATTTTCAATTCATAGATACAAAAGTTGAACATTTTATATATTTTTCAACTGATATTGTAACAATATATCAGGAGTCTTGTATTAAATTTTTACACTTTTTGGCCCAACAGATAAAACTTTATTGATATTTATAGAAAAAAAAACTAAAAAATTTTTAAATCTTAGATCTAAAAAGAAAATTTTTCATGAATTACTAACTCAAAATAATTTGCAAATTATCGTCATTTTTACGTTTTTTGTCAATATTTGAACTTTAGGTGCTTATAAAAAATAATTGTGACTATGGATTTTTAATTTTTTTCATCCGCCTTTGAAACAATATAATAGGAACCTTCTATTAAATTTTCAAGCTTTTTTAACTAACAAATACAATTTTATTGATATTTATCGAAAAAAAAATAAAAAAAATGGAAACTACAAATGTCCATAAACAGCTCAAAATAAGTCAAAATTTTTGGAAAATGTTATAGTGTATATAAAATGCTAATATAAACACTCAGTCGAAATTGTATGTACCGACGGTCATTTGTTTTAGAGTTGCAATAAAAACCAAAATCGATTTTCTCAAAAACAGATTTTGCGTAAAAATTCCCGTTTTTCCTTAATTTTACTTTTGTTTTTCACGTCGCTTTTGAAAACTACTAGGAAATTTTTACTTTTGACCCCCCAAAGTACCAACTAGATTCACTTTCCTATCAGAAAAGATACTGTTTAAGAAAATCCAAGCACTTTTACTGTCCTAAAAGGTGATAACAAATGAAAAAAAAAACACACATCATTGTAAAATCAATACATTCATCGTTCCACTCAGAATCTAAAATAAGGAATACCTTATAATTATAATAGTCGGTATAACTTACAACTAAAGAAAAAAAAACAGACTCAATAAGTTTCAACACAAATCCACTGTGCCCCAATCTACTGTATAAAATTGTTCGCAGGTGCGGCTTGTTGGCATGAATCACACGAATGTGTCGGGTATAACTGAATAACTTTTTCTTTTTTATTACCTTTTAGTAATGTACTATGACTATGAAGTAATATGCATTATTAATATTTAATTTCAACTATAAGATAAATTATTAGTCGTAACAAAATATAAATACGAAGTCAATAGCACATTAGCACTACCTACATAAAATTAATAGTTTGAGAATTAGAGGCTATACATAATTCATATTTTGTTTTTCTTAATTGTTTATAGGATTAGGATACATTATATTCAATATTTTGCTTTTAACAATAAACTTTATATTATCACCAGTGAATAAAATATATAATGGTAATTTTAAAAGCATTAGGAATTAGGGGGGGAAGGGTTAAATTATTGTGGCCCGCATCCTGTAAACCTCACGAGCCTCCATTGATTGTATTAACTATATTGTTATTCCTATTAGTATATTGTTTATTTTGCTTTTTCCATAATAATAAAATAATTAAAATGTATAATACATGAGATATACATATACTGAAATTGTAGTGGACCAGTAGTGACCAACATATAGGATTAATATTAAACAGATTATATATTTATCAGTTTTGATGTTTATCACATATAATATTTTGCTGCACCGCTGATTCCGTACAATATTAAATATAATAGTATTATGAATTTTATTATAATAGTATACTACTATAATTATAATGATGACACAACATTTTTACCGAAATAACATTTTAAATCGATTTCTATTATCGTATCCTCTATGCACTGCAAAATATTTTAAATGAATCCTAATAAATAGAAAGAAAACTCAAAAAATACAAATACAAATTTAATTTAAAATTTAAAATTATTTCCCTCCGTTCGCAATGACCACGCGCGTACAACTTGCTGGAAACTTGCAACATATGGGTATGATCATTGATCACTGTATATTGTTTTAAATACGTCATAATTTATATATATACGTATATATTATATTTTACATAGGTATATAAAAACATACTGTGCTCTTTCCCATTCACTACAACTTAAGCGAAAATTTTATAAAACAAAATAACGACGAAGTTTTTTTTTTGTTTGAAAGTAAACAATAATAGTAGAACGTGTTTATTTTTCCTTTCAACTATAAATATATAAGTTTTCTTTATTGTCGTAATTGCGGAATGTATACAGTTAGTTTCCAGCGAAGATCACACATTCATAATAATAATATTATAAAGAAAACGCGTACATGCACTATTACAATATAAAAATGTTTCAGCACAAAGGAGCAAACACGCGTCCCATTCCCTCCAATCTGCTCTCCCAAAAAATACACTTTGGTCCAATTCAAAAGTTGAAATTGTAAACCACCGCCATCACTTGTGTAAGTATAGGTAGGTAGGAAGGTACACACAATGTGCCATCGTGGTCTTTGTGAGCGCGAATTTGTATTCGGTGCCGACATTAAAACAATTAATTGTTTTGATGTCCACCCAGCATATTCAAAGAACGGGTAATTTATTTCATGATTTTCCGTTTCTAAAAATAAACAGTCACACAATTTAATAAAAAATAACTGATATAATATATTTTTCTGTTTATTCAAACGTTCACGCGCTGAGCCGTCGAAAACGTCGAATTCAAAAGCAATGAATTTCTTAGTAGCAGCCAATTCGAATTCACAAATATTACGATTTACTATTTAAAATATACCAAATAAGAGTCACGGTTCAACAAAAAATGAATTTATATCGAACATGTATGGTTTTGGCCACCGATACGGTTATGGATCGATTTATTCTGAGCGTCAGACTTACGCAACAATGCCATCTCTAAAACGTATTTTCAGATAATAGCTATTGACAATTTAAACATGGTTATTGTATTATAATGTGTTGAAATTTATTGATACATATAGAGTTGTACGCTATTCGTAAATATTTTAATTCAGTCAAATCATGAATACCTACTCAAATTCCCATTACGTTTTCCGACACGGTTATGTATCACATTTGCCTATACATAACGCCGCGTTAAAAATAAGTAATATTATGACGACACGACCCCACTAGCAAGCTATGGTCTTGCTCAAATATAAATTCAGTTGATATATGGACTACCTACCTAGGTACTTGCGATGTTGATCAATTATTTAGTTTGTCGTTCCGTACATCAAAATTAACTGTTGTACGGATGTTAGTCTCCCACAACTTTGACACGATCACAACGGTAATGATATAAAATATTGTGCCAAATACCATGCAAATCAATTTAATACGCCTATTCAAATTTCTTGTCTCCGAAAAAATAGTTTCATTTTTGAAGTGAAAACTCAGCTTGAATCATGGGAGTAAACGCGTTAAAATATCAGCTACATAAACAATTGTAACGCTTTCAATTCAATATATATCTGTGTACATATACATTCTATAGATTTATATTTATAAATATAATATATACGTGTATGCGCGCATTCAATCAGCTCGTGTATGGGAGTAAACGTGTAAAAAAAAATCAGTGACACTGATAAATGTAACGTTTTCAATCCAATGTATCTATATATATAGAATAATAATATATATATAATATTATATACATTTCATATATATTATGTGTGTGTTCGTGCACGTTCGTCAGCGGATAGTGGCCCTTATACCATGTGATTTAAGATAGTATGGTTGCTCATCGACTACGGTAAAACGGTTACAGTCGCGCGAGTAACGACATTGTTTTGCTCACAGACCACAGTTCACAAATGTTCCATATGGAGCGCCGCCACAATAGAAAAAATGAAATTCACTGTAATGGCTTTCTTATTACAAGTCGATGGGCAACCAAACTATCTTAAATCGTATCATATGCATATCACGTTGGTGGGCAGTACTGCTATAACAGTAATTTTAAAAATTGATGTCAGGGGACACTTTCAAATATTACTGCTATAGCAGTATTACAAAAACGTTCCAAAAATTGTCATTACTGCTATAGCAGTGATATTTTCAATAGTGTCTTATGAGGGGATAAATTATTGTGTCCCCCGACATCTCAGCGGACAATTTTGCACTGTCCTATAGCATAAAACCCCACAGTAGTACTAAAAGCATTACTACTATAATAGCAGTAATGAAAATTGACTTTTTAAGGATGGTTTTTTGCAAAATAATAAAATTGACTGTCCATCAACGTGATATACTAATATACTATACAAGGGAGTGGGCAACATCTGTGTACATGTACATGCGATAGCTGTAATGTCACTGTAGCAGTACCGAAACGTTTCATCTCAATTCTTAATACATGTGTATACACTTGCTTGTGATTTTTGGAGTGTAAACTTTCATTATATTATGATGGAAGAAACAAGTCAATGCAGAAGCAGCAAACAATGACATCGTAACTAAGTAAGTTTATATTGAAAATAAACTTATTTATTTAAAATAATGAGTTGCATAAAGTTTCTAAAATAATAATTAATAAATAACCGTAGTGAAAATTTCTATTAATTTAATTTCAATTATTTGTTTTTGATTTTTAATTATTAGTGTTAAAAAAATAAAAAAAATGTGATGTCCAATAAATTTATCAAATCCTAACTATCAAAAAAGGTATGTATTTAATGTTAGTTAAAATATATTTATATACCATCTTGTATAAGTGCAAGAAATAGAGAGAGGGAAAGAGAAAATCCGCAGAGCATAATACGAGCGTAGGGAACCGGTGCAGACGATGCTTGTTAATATTTCTACCTTATCCATATTCAATATAATCATTGTATCTAAAAATGCAGCAAGTTGAAATTGTAGGAGTAGAAATTTTATTACGCGTTTAATAATTATTCTTTGCATACGACTTAAACTCTTCATATAAATCGTGTTATAACTCACGTTAAAACATTATGAATGTTTAAGAATGTTCATTCAACATGAATATACATTTTTGATGGTTATATTAATATATATGTGGGATCTTTATGTTTATATTTTAATAATGCTGTAATATAATTTTACTGTCGAAAAAAATCTCATGCCTTGTGTCAAAAAGAATATGAGCAGTGGAAAAAAAATTGCCTAATGAATCACAGATTTTCGACAATTTACAAAGGTGTATATAATTGATACATATTTATATAAACATATATATATATATCCACATATTACCTATAACTTTTGTTTTATTTAAATGTATTTTTATTTACTTAATGAAAAAAATTTACGAAAATGCAAAAAGTATCGAGCTAGATTGAAACTATTGATAAAGAAGAAGATCTTTTCATAAGATGATTTTTCTACGACAGAAATAAAATGTTTTAAATTACAATACTAAAATATATAACCCAAAACAATTTTAGTCTTTATTATTTTTTTTGGTAAATTTTACGCGCCGTATTTACTATTTACAGTCTGAAGTTTTGTAATTTAAATATTTTTTTATAGTTTGCGTGAAATCTCAGGCCTTGACTTAGTGCGATAGATTTTCATTGATGATAATATGTAAAATCGTAAAAATAATAGTACTCATTAGTCATTACTCCTTACTATGTTATAAAAAACGAATAACGATAGAAAATAAAACCGTTAAAAGGTATATACGCTTATGTTATGTCATTATATTTGTTATTAGAAGTAGGGCAGAAGACTTGTGGTTCTTAGTAAATAAAATCAGTAACCGCTCGAGATTTTAAAATGTGCACTAAGCACTTATAGTAAATTGAGTTATATTTTGTCAGTGGATGGAAATAAAAACTGATTCAATTTGACTCATGACATTAATTATGTCTGTTTATAGTAAAACCATCAGACATATTTGTATCTGATTTTATAGCAATATAAAAATTAAAGATGAGTATTTTTAAGGTAAATATTAATTTTATTGAAAAGTATTCGAGGTTTTTTTTAATATTTTTGTTACATAGATGAAAATCATTACAAAACAATAATATAGGGAAAAGTATTTTTGCTATTTTTATAGCACCGTCATATTTTAGGTTTTTACTTTTTTGAACGAAAGCATTTAATATGAATAATACGATTAATATGATAATTATTATCATATATTCCTAAACAGAATATTTTTTTCTAAGAACTTCAATGTATGAAAATCAAAATTCGAACAACGTAGTGAAATATAGTTGTACGTACATTTTTTTGTCTGTGTTAATCGAGAGCCAGAGAAGGAACCGCGTTACCATTACTTCTCCTGAGTTATACGTATTCAAATTTAAGTGAAAGAATTGTGAAGATAATTAGAATGGAGTGGCACAAGGATAACCCATTATTCATTAAATAATGTTGATGCACTACTCCACTCATCAGAAATTAAAAATATACTTATAACTTATTCAAAACATAATTTTAGATTCTGAGCGGAGCAATGCATTTATTTTACAATGAGGTGTCTTTTTCATTTAATTTTAATTATTTAATGTTTTGTGTCATATGTACACGATAGTTACTCGAAACGATGCTTCGAAAATTCAACTTCAGTATCTTTTTCGATGGGAACGTCATTCTGGTTGGTACTTTTAGGGGTCAAAAGTAAAAAAATGCCAGTACTCAGTAGTTTTAAAAAGCGCAGGTAAAAACAAAAAAAAAATTTAAGGAAAATGGGGAATTTTTACACAAAATCGATTTTGGTTTTTGGTGAAACTCTAAAACAAATTACGGTTGATACATGGAATTTTCGCTGAATTTTTATTTTAGCATATTCTATACTATTCTATACATCATATTTTCTATATAATATACAATTACATTTTCAAAATATTTTGGCTTGTTTTGAGCTGTTTACTGACATTTTCAGTTTCCACTATTTTAGGTTTTTCCCAAATTTAAATTTTTATTTAAATTTTCCCAAATTGTATTCGTTGGGGCCAAATGCTTAAAAATGTAATACAAGGCTTCTAATATATTGTTATTATGGCAGTTGAAAAATATTAAAAATACATAAACTCAATTTTTTTTAAAAGCATTAGAAGTTCAAATTTTGACAAAATACGTAAAAATTATAATAATATAATAATACCACAATAATAATATCATCAAATATACTTAGTTATGTCATAACTGGAGGGCTTGTAAACGTTATAATAACTCTATATTTGACAAATAACAATTGAAATTAGTAAACGTTATTATAACGGAAAACGATGATCAAAAATAATTAAATACCGCAAAAGAATCATTACGATTAACAAAATATATTATATTATATCATTAAACAAAACATAACGCAAAAGGTAATTTATAGAATATAATTGAACAAAAAATAACGCAAAATGAAATATTTTAAAATGTATTTATTTAAAAGGTCTATTTATTTCGTAGAAACATTTATTTAATACAAATAATCTCAGAATCTAAGAATTGATTATATTATATTCCCTACCCGGACCATTACATACCCACATTAGTTATTATTTTTAAATTTAATAGGTATCAATTCTATTTTAAAATTTAAATAACGATAAACACAAAACTTGGATAACGTTTTAGTTCTAAATAAAGATGAACGGAAAACTTGAGTAAAGTTTTGATTCTTATAACGATAGTCGATAAATGGAAGACTTAGATAACATTTTAATTCTGAATAACGATAAACGCAAAAGTTGGATAACGTTTTAATTCTAAATAACGATAAACGCAAAAATTGTGTAACGTTAAAACGTAAAACAGAATTTTTTTTTTTTAAATGCAAGTCTGGTCATAAGCTGACTGGTCGTTTTCACTCAGAATCGTTTTTCGTATACAATAATATTATATCAATGAATTCAAGTTGAACACCATCCATTAGAGTGACCCACTTGTAACCTACTATAAGCAGAGTTACACCCACTTGCCCACCTTTTTTAAACATTTAAACTCTCAAAAAAATATTTTGTTCTAGAAAAATAAATTAAAACGGTAGTCTGCTATCAGTCAGAAAAGTAGTCACTAAAAAATTGTAACAATAAAAAATAAAAAAGTATACTAAATTTGTTTTTGTTGTTTTGTAATAATTAAAAATTAATAACTATGAAAAAAAATCTATAATACAATTTTAAATAAATTAGTTTTAACCTTTAAAAATATCACATTATATAGTGAGTATAAAATTATACAGGTATATAACGTATTATTGTTTGTACATACACAAACATAAACAATTATACAAATTAAAGCTCGTTCCGAAGTTAAATAAATCCATTTACAAGGGAAACCTTAAAAAAATTTAATTATCTCAAAATATTAATAAAATATCTATGTAAGTAATGGAATTTAAAATAACACAAAATAAGTATGCAAAATATAAAAACACAATTTACTGATCATTATCGTACGTGACAACTACGCACGTTTGTATTATGCTAATATTTGCAAATAGTGCAAACATCCGATGTCTTCTGATCTAGTTATAAGTTTTGTCGCCACTTAGACTCGAATACACACACACCGTGCGTGCGAGGGCATGGTACAACTTTATATAACTTGATAAAAGTATATGTTTGAAAAAAACTAAGTTACAAAAGTATAAAATAAGGGAAACATAATATTATATAAAATGTAATACCTAGTACATCATCGTGAGAGGTTAGATACAATTTGAAGTTCTTTAGTACAACTCAAAGTTTATAATATTGTGTAAGTGCTATATCTAAAGAAATCATGGAACGCAAATCAGTTAAGGTGTGTCCGATACATCTACAACGACAACAATTTATTGGCTTATGATAATAAATTATAATACGATTGTAGCGAATCCGTTTCAAAACATATATCACGTTATATTGTCATATATTATTCAATATTTTTAATTTTTACGAGTACTTACCTGTAAATATTACTACACTATTACCAAATCTGCACATTACGTTTCTAAATAATTAAATTGATAATATTGTTATGTAGTCACACTGACAATACTATTTGCGTTATTAGTTTATGATTTTGAAAGTATTAATATATTATAATATCAAACATGATATTATAGTGTATAGTAACGTTGGACATTTGGATATGTGTTTCATTAGCTCCCAAAATATAACATGAATGCTGCAGAAATAAAGACTAAAATTTAATAGATATTATGGTAACATCATTATTTTTTTTATTCAATGACAATATTTTGTGCTCCCAGGGAATTCTTATAATTTTTATTCTGTCGAACATTTATGTTACGATAAGTTCTACGATAAAAATTCATATGAACATTTTTTTTTTTGAAGGAATCTATTTAAATTTGAATCAAATTTTTAAGTTAAACACGAGAAAAACGAAAAAGTCTACAAGAGAAAAACTGTGTTACAGCGAGAATCTAATTTTAAATAATATAAAACCGATAGACGTGTTTTTGGTAAGTTTAACTTTAGACGTATTTATAACATGACATTCACCGAGTGAATACAGAGTAAAGCCAACCCTGGGAAAGTGAAAATAATTTCCATGAGTCATCAGGATATGAATAGTTAGATTTTACTTAGATGTATTATGTGTCTAGTCGACTGTGTCGATGTGCCTATTATTTAAGCTGATTTATTTTCTTTTATCGAGGACGACATACTAATTTGTAATTTTGTTCATAGCTCAAATATCTTTACCATCTAAACATAAAATAAAACAAGTTTATTCGAATCATAATTTTCTTATTTAGTTTCTTGAAATATAATATAATTATATCATTTTCTTTAATAACATGTCTTGCAAATTAATGTTTGAATGCATGCTTACGATGCGTATCTAATTGATAGTCTAAAAAACCAACATTAATTAAATTCAAAACCTTTAAAATATAATCGACGTGTCAATTCGTATTCCGTATGAACATGTACAGTATCTAAAACAATATTCAGTTGAACTATGAAGGGGTGTTGATTTTATTTTGAAGCTTTAATAATCGTTTCGATTAAAGGTAGGTTAGCGCCTAGCGGACTCTAGTACTCTACGTTATTTTATTAGTAACGTCGTTATAATTTATGATATGATATAAAAATATAATATTATGGCCGGTCAACTCCAAAAATGTTTCGTTCAGCAGGGGATTATGTGAATGACCACACTGGAGTTCGTTTAGAAGGCAACTAAAAATAATGATTCTTCGTGAGCGGCGCATTAGTTTAATCTCATCGAATTTTTTAGATTAAAGTAAAATAAAAAAATCGAACTTCAATGAGGGCTATAGAGTGTATTTTTTATATAAACGGAAATTATGAATATTTGACATTTGTACGAGCTTTAAGAGTTTTTCCTATGAAGTTAATACATCGTACCAACCCGCCTCCAATAGGTATCTGCTAGTATAGATAAGTGGAATGTTTGTGGAAATATTAAGGTGATAACTAAAATATAAAATATGGTTTTAACATTTTGTAGAATTGCGGAATATTGGGAAATCGGCACCTGACGCCTTAAGGCTGTGAAAAGCGTACAATTTTTAAAGCGTAGGATTTAGGCAATATTCAATATCTACCGTGAGTGATGTGTGACTGTGTGTATAGTGACTGATCATAAGTGTGCATGAGTTCTCTGAATACTTTATGTAATTGAAGATAAACTATGGCAAATATTCTTGGAAATCCACAACGTACATAATATTATGCGCAGGCACACATTACTATATTTTGCGATCAAAAAAGGTTCAACTCCTGTGGCTATAAAAGTCCCAAAAAGGGAAAAAACAATTCACCCAGTACCGAAATCCCGATTTTAATTTTGAAAACATATTTGAATTTTTTATTATTTTTTCTAGGTTTTGTAGAAAATGGATTTTCAATTGGTTGTATTTAATTACTACTATAGTATCAAATTAATTTTATTTTTTTTGTAAAATTAACTTTTACTGTCGTAGTGTGGTGTTACTAAGAAAAAAAGTACAATATTTATTTCCTACAAAACGCAGACAAGAAGCAAACAAAATCAAATATATTATTTAAATAAAAATTGGATTTCTAGAAGTATACGTTTTTTTCTTTTGCTTATTGGTACCTATAAATATTCTATTCGCTTTCAAGTTTCAACATCCTTAACAATTATTGAAAAATTATTTTCATTTCTCATTTATAATAACAGCTAGGAGTTGGTTCATTTTAAGTTAGGTAAGCACGATTTAAGATAATACAGTACAAGTTATCCATCGACTTCTACAGATAAGGGGATATAACGAAACAACAAGCGAATTATAATGCATTGCTCTCCAAATGGTCCTACGATTAAACATTATATAAGACGTATTAAAATAGAAAAAAATTAGTCCTGAATTTTGAAATAATATTAGTACTTTTTATAGTAATTATTGCTTACAGCTAATATTTTATATTTTATTATCCACTTGTCCACCTTTTTTTTTAATGATATATAATATATTTTGTTAATCGTTATGTTTTGTTTTGCAGTATTTAATTATTTTTGATTATCCCTTTCCGTTGTAATTAATTTTTTGTCAAATATAACATTATTATCAGGTTTGCAAGCCCTGGTGCATAATATAAATATTTAATATATATATTTTTTTATATAAATAAATGGAGCGTGAAAAATGTCGTTACCTCATCAATCGAAAACAGCTGGTCCAATTTGGCTCAAATATTTTTTAAGATGTTCGTAATTGCAAGGAGAAGGTTTTTATGAAAGAAAATTTTAGGAAAATCCAGCGGAAAAGTAGGAAATCTGGATGTAAAAAGATACAACAATGGCGCAACAGTGTATTATATATTGGTTGCTATTGGTTAATCGGGCATGTTTGTTGATTTGTATTATTATTTTGTGTCAATATATATATAGATAAATGTTTGTATGACCTCTGGGAAGAAGACAGGCTAATTTAAAAATGGTTAAATTTGTTTTTTTTTATTCATCTGATATTAGTACAATTAGGTTAGGTTAGAATTTTGTATTAATTGATTATATTAATCAACCATAGGTGGAATACGACATACTTAGTATAACTTTGATACTTTCGAGTTAAATCATACACTTACGTACAAACAGCACGGGGTCCGCGATCAACCGCAGATAGATTGCCTACCTGATAATATACTGCTGCGAATCAGAATTTCGATTCCGGGTAACGGAAAAGTTAAGATAAATTTTGAACACCATACACCGATTAATAAATAAAGAATTGAACAAAGTTTGAGTAATATATAGTTGGTATATTTAACGAGCAACGAAGTACACGAGATCAGCTAGTTTATTATAATAATGGCATTATGATTTTTTTGGTTCGTTTCGCGATTTTTGTATTAGTATAATAATGTAGGTACTTGACAGTCCACGAAAAGCTTAAAATATGAAGAAACTTACATCCTAACATAACTTATTCCACCTTATTATTACTGCTGTTATTATGATCTCAAATACTTAACTCCTGCATACGTAAATACAAAAAATAGAAAGTACTTAGTAGTATAGTTAGGTATAATCGAAATACCTTCAGTACCTACCAACAACCATTGCGTATGTGTGATGGTAGTGAGGGGGGGGGGCACTTTCTTCATGACACAATAATATGAACTTATATAATTCAATATATGGTAATTTTCAAAGAGTGAACAACTCGTATCTACAAAGATATATTCAACTTTCAATTCAGGATATACCAATGAAATCCAACATCGTTTTAGTTTTTGGATGAAACGAAGAAATGTGCAGTTATTATTATTTACCGATAGGTACCGAATAATACTTTTTATTAAACTTGATTTTCGATTTTTTTTTTTTTTGGTAGTATACCTACTAATTAAAACGTATATTGTTACAAACATATGTATATTACAATAAAAATATTAATTATTAATACCTAGCATTGTAACGTATTACATTTATAAAATTCAAACTTTAGGCGCCCATGCTTACTCTATAATTGATATCGTTAGCTTGTAATAAAGATCAGTACTATATTATTATTATTATATCGATTACAATTAACTTGAATTACATACTTGATAGTTGATGTTCCATCTTTCCTTTTTAAAAATATGTTCAAATATGTATGACAATAATATTTAAAATATATTTCTTTCGTCGTAATGACGTGCTTTAAACGCAAAATAAACTTATTTTTACAATGAAAATTTGTCAACACTTCTTTAACCACCAGAGTGAGGGGGAAGGGAGAGTGCCTTCCTACCCTACGCGTTCACGTCAGACTTTATGATATACTGCAGGTATACACTAAAAAAAAAAAAAATAACACGAATTTAAAAATCGCTAAAATTCAGCTGAATAAATCATGATAAATTATTATCAATTTTAAAATAAAGGAGGTCATACTCTCTCACTTGGAAGAGCGCCGGTATTAGTCTTGGGCGCAAGCTGTGAGGTAGTGGGTGCGTTGTAGGCGCCTGCGAGATGATTCGATAAATAATAATAATAATAATAATAATAATAATGTATCGTACGGTTAATGGACAAATCCAGTTTGACGTATATCGCACGCATGCCACATCAACGTCGCATGACAATGACACATAATAATAATAATAATTATTATTATTATAGTTACGCGTCGTCATTGTCGTCATAGCCGTCATCGTTGCAGTCATTGTCGTCGTTGTTGTTATTATTATTACTATTATAAAACCGCGTCGTTTCGGCGACGTTTAATTTTCGGCTTCGGAATGACAATTATAATATTATTGTCCTCACGTCGCGTCGATTAGTGTTCCGCGTGTCCGACCCCGTCAACGCATCAACCGACACCCTGCGAATATAAACGGTTTGCTCAGCCTACTGTGAACGGACCTGCGAGTTTATTATATACCAACAACCGCCGATGACATAAAATTGTGGCGCTAACGAAGATTATAATTATACCATTATAGTTATATACATAATAATATTATATTAAATTATAATCACTGTTGTCTCGCCGATAAAATTCGGACGTTTTCGATGAACTAAGTTTTTTTTATTAAATTTTAATTTATTTTGGTAAAAATAGTTAACCATTATATTACGTTTTTATTTTCCATCAACCCGACTATAGATTATTTTTCTGTTTAGTGAGTTTTTTTTTAATTACTAGATTATAATTGACTGCCGTTATAATTAATAATAATAATAATAATATGTGCGTAGGTAAATATACACGGTTTGGACTCGGTGCGAGTCATTTGGTCGAAGGTTTAGTGATCGAAAAAAAGCGATTGAAATGTCATGTGATCGAATCTTTTTTTGGTCGAAAAACGGATAGTCGAATATTTTATTAATATAGTCGAAATATTTTGTGGTCGAATGGGTTTTTTGGTCGAAGTAAAGATAATGATTATCTTTTCGATTACTTTATCCAGTATTTTTATGGATGTACCTAGCCCATATGAAGGTATATCGTATAGTAGGTACTTAGTGTGTAACGACTGTTCAACGTGTACGGCGTACCTACCAATAGTGTTTATCATCTGTTCAATATACTTTGGTATTTTATACATATTTTTGCAACAACAGTTAATTTTTTTTTTATTATTTATAAATATGAATATTGATATTGTACCTAGCATCCATGGAGGAATATTATTAAATATAAATAATTTCATATATAAAAAAACAAAGATTTATTACGTAAAACTGACGGCAAACACGTATTTTATTGGATTTGTGTTAATAAATGTGGTGCAAAAATTATATTATTTACTAACACTTATAAGTTATACTAGTACCTATACCTACCAATTATTTTAATATTTTACTACAACATTTTTTTACATTATAATACCTATTTTAGTTAATTTTTTAATTTACTTGTATGTAATATATATTTGTCGATCATAACATATTTAAATTTTTAAATTTTAAATTTTAATTACTTACTATATTATTTTATTTATACTAATACTTATAAGTTATACTAGTATCTAGAACTTCCAATTATTTTAATATTTTATAACAACTTTTTTCTACGTTATAATACCTACTTAAATTAATTTTATATAATAATTTATGTTTTTTTTTTTAAATAATTAACACAAAATATATATTTTTCGACCATGACATATTTCGATTACATAACATTTCGATCATTTGCATTTTCGATATTATATTTTTCGATCAAAAAAGTGTTCGACCAGATACCTTTTCGATCACTTTTTTTCGATCACTAGACTTTCGGTCACTAGATTTTCGGCCAGACAACCCCCACCCGTTTGGACTGGACAACAAAGGGAGACACTATATTTCCAATAATTTCTTTTGAACCCTGCCACGTCCTTTACTCGTAAATATAACAGGTCCTTGCTATGCTACATATATTATATACAATATTATTTTTTTTTTATTTATTATGTTTAAATATTTCAATGATTTTTCCTCACTTAGTGAAATACGAAAATCTTACACGAAATATAATGGTCACTCAAATTTAACATTGTGTAATTTGTTTAATAGAAACGTCAACCAAACTATGAAATAAATATTAACCACACAAAATTAATATTGCTATCATTTATGTAATATTTAATACCATACGCGATTTTTTACATATTATATAAATTTAAGTTGTACAGTGAAACTTCCATATAACGAACTTCCGTTTAACAAAATATTTTTGAGAACAAAACCAAATTAGAACCAAATTTATTCAATTCTATTTAACGACATTTTCTATGATACGAATGTATTTTATGCAGCATGATATTATAATATGAAAGTTCCACTGTATTTATATTTTATATTAAGATACGTTCGGTTATACAATATAGGCATATTATATTTAAATATATATATATATAAGAAAAATACTTAATAAAAAAAAAGGTAAAAGATGTTTATATAAGTATATTACACTAAATGTTTTAATTTTTTTTATTTGAGGAATTTTAAGCAGGAAAATGAATTGTAATGATGTCTGTAGTCTGTTACATTTCATTCTATACATACCTTTAAAACAAACACGTCGTTTGGATGACATCATACACGTTTACACAAACAACTTATAGGAACACATAACGACCATAACCTCCTGATACAACTTAAACATTTTATTTGTAGTGTACATTTATTTTGTGATCTACTAAGAGGTAAAGAGTTTTCATTCTGATATAGCCTTAGGTGAGTTTGTTTTGACATGTTTTGAATAACAAAAACCTATAATATTATATATTTTTTTCAAATTGTTATCATTTTTTATTTTATGTGACCGCTGAATGCTAATATAAAAATGTATGAATAATATAAATTTGAGTTTTTGTAAATACAGTGTCAATATGTAAATAGGTGCAGTTTTTATTTCATTACATTTTCAATAAATTGTAATGACATGGAAACATTTTTTTAAAATTGTGACTTAAATAGGAGAGTACGGATGTAACTCTTCTTGAACGGTCTTTTGTAAATAATACTTAATTAGCCTATATTATTATGTATCATTATAATAGCATGCTATTTTACATCAGTATTTTGAACTAATACATTTTTATTTGACTTTTTTTCCATTGCGTATACTATGTCTGTGGGCGTTATCGAATGTTTTCCTCTGGGTCTACGGTAAAAAAAGATTTATTTCATACACATTTTTTTTTACGTCCTTATGTTTAATAATGGAAAATAAAAATTGAAAGCTGAACAATACTGAAACAATAGCAAATTGGTAACCCATGTCAAATAAACCATTTAAAAACAGATTTTATGTGTATTTTTATTTTTTCCATAGGGTGTGTGAGTCTTTAATTGTCACCGTTTAATTAATCAGTGGTTATATAAAGGCAATAATTATTTAAAATTTGGATCAGGTAAATAAAAATGTTAACATTTTGATAGTTTATTTTCATTCAACAATCAATTTGTGTTTCTGAAAATGTTAATTTCGTTTGCATTTTAGGCATCAAATATATAAAATACTTTAGTAAAAAAATGAGAATGTATTAAAGTATACTTTATAGCTTAGACAATATTATGATCACTATATTTTATGCTAATATTTAATTAAAATATCATAAAAAAAACATTAAATATAATATATAGCTAATATATATTTTTTTTTTATATTTTTTTTATATTTTTTTTTCAAATATATCAACATAAGTACATATTTATACGAATTATACAAAAAAACACATAAATATTAAACAAACAAATTGTATTTTATAGCTAGACTTTGGAAATGCTCTAACAGAACTTTTAGTCCTTTAAATTATGAACAACATTTCTTAATGTATACAATTCAACAGTCTCGGTATACCCCATATGACGTATTGTCTCATTACGCCCCACATAAACTAATAATATTTAAATATTCAATTGAACCTAAGCTGTTATTATGAATACTTAATCAATATTTAATAGTACAGCACAAAATTAAACTACAGAAGTGTATATATATATATATTAGAACAGTTTTCATTATGAATTAACAATTTATTATTACCTAACTTAAAATAGCGTAGACATATTTTAAATAAAATAAGTTGTTTTGAGACGAGAATAAAAGAACACTGATATTATGACATATCAATCAGATATCACTCATTAACTCATTTACTATTACCAAAAATCATCTAATTTTCCTCCTTAAAATATTCTAAAGAGTCGTCATACATATTATTATTATTAACGACTATAAATGAATAAAGCTGTTTCATCTTACCTAGCGTACTCATCTACGTCTTGTTGCTCTACAATTTACACAAGTTTCGTATATCTTAGGTGAGTTCATAATTTGGAAAAGGGTCTTGGGTGTTCTTGACGTCTCGCTGTACTGGGATCCCAAAAATTGTAATTAGGATTTCAAAATTCCCAGGATATATAATTCGTTATTACTTATTATACATTCGTATCGTATCCTTTAATAATTTATATTACGTTTCTGCAGTAGCTACTATGATATTACAATATTATTATAATAATGTTATATTAATATTATAATCACGAATAATATTAGTTTAATGTCATAATAATATTCTTAAACAAAAATTGCTACCTGGGTATTTATTTAACTGTGAGATTTGTCTGTTTAAAACTTTAATTCGTTCTCGAAGTTTCTGTATGGTTCCAGTGAATTCCCATTCGTTCCTAGAAATTTCTTCCTAAGATTTCCTGCGACACTATTTTCCCGGGATTTGCAATTCATAAATACAGGTAAAACTTCATCTTAAAAAAAACTATACATGCAGTTTAAGCTCCATACGATTGAATATATTATAATCTAGAAGACTTTATGCAAATTGATCGCACCAATAATATTAAGTTACATGTATTTTATATTAGTATAAGAAATAAGAATTTATTGTAGTAAGTATTTCGTAAAATTAGTCTTGTTTTTTTATGAAATTCTTCATGGCTTATTTATATTTTCTTGGTCCTTTGGCCATCATCTTATGTTGTCTTTAAAGGGAATGCTTTGATTTATGTGGTGTTTACACGTAAGTACGTTACACAGGAATTTAAGTTCCTTTAGTTTACTTTACGCATATATGAGTATCTATGCATATTTCAAAGTTAAAGAGATTGAAATTCTCATCGCTCACATATCGTAAATAACTACGTAAAACGTGTACCTATATAATAATAATATTATAATTCATAACTTATAAGATTTTATAGTTTCTTCGAAGCTACTTGTCTCCGAGAAATTCTTTTTAAGCTACCAAATGGCTTACATGAGACGAAAATCCTTTATTATGCAAATAATTATTTATTAAAGTCTCTGTTAATATTTTACTTAATATTAAATCTATTTTAAAATAATTCAGTTTTAACTTTTAAGCGTTGAAAGCTTCAAACATTATAGTGAACATACTGTCGTATACTATAGTATTACTTGTATTAGGTGACACGCACTAAACCTGCCCCGTCTTACCTCTGTATTTTCTAAAAGAATGACAATACGATTATTTAATTTAGCCGGTAGGTACTGTTATCTCGGTGAGATACGATGGCATACGTTTATCTGTTCTACGTTGGTCCCTTCTAAATCTCATTAATTCAATATTGTATAGACTGCAGTGCGGTCCATATCTAATATAAACTTAATCTACTCAAAGTCTCAAAGTACCTAGGTAGGTATACCTACGTCTATCCCAGCCGTGTTGTGTTTAAAAGATAAGAACGTCAAACGATTACCAGCAAATTGAATGTGTGGTAGGAAACTGGTGTAGTATTAATTAAAACAAAACGTGCATTAATACACCAGTCCTCGGTGTTACAGTCGTCACCCTATTTTCATACGACCGTCACACTCACACACACACACACACCTACTGAAATATACGACCACGATGGCAGCGGACTCTCCTCTGTTTGTTGAGACGGCGACGTTTTATTACAATCGTCAAATTTTAATTAAGTGGTCTCAGCATTTATTTTGCTCCATAAGCCCCCAGGCTATATTAATATCTAAGTTAGGTTCTTTTCTAAAATACAATATTCTTACTAAACGTGGTACCCATCATAAAATATACTTAATTTAAGTTATTAGTCTGTAATTTACAATAGTTTATAGGTACTTACCTGATGTATATACTATACGACTGCAAAATTCACAATTTATTATAATATATTTTAATACATTTAGCTTATCTATATATAGATAATGTTACCTTTTAAAACATTTTTTAGATTCTGAGTGAAACGATGAATGTATTGATTTTACAATGATGCGTGTTTTTTATTTATTTTTTTATTTTTTTTTGTGTCTGTGTACACGATAAGTAGTCGAAATAATGCTTCGATTTCAACTTCA
>NC_042493.1:70853809-70859702 GCF_005508785.2 Acyrthosiphon pisum | reverse complement strand
CAAATGACGCCACTGATGATAGATCGCTAGTATACATTTAAATATCTAAAGTGGTCAAAATTCTAACTTCAACCGCTAATAAACAAGTACGTGGATAACGGTAAACCTTTTAAAATTCCAGTAAAAGAAACTTATGAGGACTCTTGTATTAGATGCTCAAGTCTAATAGGTGTTAAAATTAATTATTGAATTATTTATTTATTTATTTTTATCTACATAGGTAATAATTTGCATATTTTCGTGATTTTAATGAATTTTGTAAACATTATTTGAAATTTGTGTGCTTATAAAAAATGTTCACTTAAATGTGTATTTTCAATTTATTGATTTTTATTTATTGATAAATTTAAATATTTATAATCTATTATTAACGGTATATACAAATTAATAATTAATTAATTTTGATGACATAATAATTTAACGTAATGGAAATAAAAATTAACGATGATGGGCAGACACTCAGGTACGTGTCTCCAGCCCCCCCCCCCCCACATTAGAATTTTCCAACTTTTTTTGGTAAATAATTAGCATGCAATTAGCATGTATTTGCATGCGTTTAAATTAGACGTGGTATCGAAAAATAGGTGGGAGGGGGCTGTAGACACGTGTCCCCGACCACTCTACCCATCACAAAAACTTATTTTCAAATTTTTTTCTACGCTAATATTTAGCATGTACTTAGCATGTATTTGCACGCCTGGCCCCGCAACTGTATCGTAATCCGTTGGTATGCCATACTCATTTTTCTGATTGGCAAGTGTCCCCAGCCCCCCCACTTTGAGAAATACTTGGAAATTCAAAATCGTTTCTACGCCAATATTTAGCATGTAATTAGCATGTATTTGCACGCCTGGTATAGTAAAAATTAACCCCCTCATAAAAAATTAACATTTTCACAATTTTTCTTCTGCAAACATTTAGCACGTAATTCACAATTATTCGCAAGCCTGGTTTTGAGATTCGCACGATATTCCTTCCCCTTGAAAAAAAATAATTCACCTCATAGTAAAAATACAATGTTCTCTTTATATATTTTTATTATCTATACTGAAGAAAATTTACTTTAGATAAAAAAAACCTCGATTGAATATAACAAATCTAAAAAGAAACTTAAGAGAAAATGTTGATTGAATTGAAAATATTAAACAAATCTAGATTGAAATTTTTTTATAAAACAAAGTTTTTTTAACAAATATAGACTTTTTATTATATTAACATTTTTATTAGGTAAATACAGCTTTTTAGATTCTGAGTGGAACGATGAATGTATTGATTTTACAATGATGTGTGATTTTTTTAAAATTTTTTTTAAATTTTTATTTTTTTTGTGCCTATGTACACGATAAGTAGTCGAAATAATGCTACGATTTTCAACTTCAGTATCTTGTTCGATCAGAAAGTGAATATCGTTGGTGCATTGGGGAGGCCAAAATTTAAATTTCCCAGTAGTTTTCAAAAGCGCCGGGAAAAACAAAAGAAAAATTAAGGAAAAACGGGAATTTTTACGCAAAATTGATTTTTCACAAAATTGAATTTAAATAAAAATTTTAATTTGAAAAATTTTAATTTGAAAAATTATTTTGTAGTTAAAAATTTATAAAATGTTCAATTTTTGTATCTAAGAATTGAACATTTAAAACAAGATTCCACGTAAGTAATTAAATCTGTTACCAAAAAATCTAAAAAATACATTTACACAGTTTATTTTTATAGTCATTTTAAGTACAAATTTGGACGAAATTACATATTAAAAACCTAGGATAACTATTTTAGTTATTTTGTTGTGTTTGTATAATATTATTCGTGGGTACTTGAAACTTCTAAAGTATACTATTATATATCTATGATAGTACCACGGTTTTTTGTTGATGTATAACGCGTTATAAATACCTAATAGATATTATGATATGATTAATTTGGAATTTATTATAGGTACCTATTATAGGTCAATTTTTTTTAATACCATAGATAAGTATATATATGTCTAATACATAGACTGATATACCGTCTCCGCTCAGAATCGTTTTTCTTATACAGTGATATTATATCATTGAATTCAAATTTAATACTGTCCATTATACAGTGACCCACTTCTAACCTACTGTACAGCAGAGCGACATCCACTTACCCACCTTTTTTTAGTTTTTTTTTCTATAAATATCAATAAAGTTTTATCTGTTGGGCCAAAAAGTGTATAAATGTAATACAAAGCTCCTGATATATTGTTACAATATCAGTTGAAAAACATTAAAAATACATAGGCACAATTTTTTTTTATAAGCATTTAAAGATCAAATTTTGACAAAATGTATCAAATTTTAATTTGAAAAATTATTTTGTAGTTAAAAATGTATAAAATGTTCAACTTTTGTATCTAAGAATTTAAAATTTAAAACAAGATTCCACGTAAGTAATTAATTCTGTTACCAAAAAATCTATAAAATATATTTACACAGCTTATTTTTATAGTCATTTTAAGTATAAATTTGGACGAAATTACATATTAAAAACCTAGGATAACTATTTTAGTTATTTTGTTGTGATTGTATAATATTATTCTTGGGTATACTTGAAACTTCTAAAGTATATACTATTATATATCTATGATAGTATCACGGTTTGTTGTTGATGTATAACGCGTTATAAGTACCTAATAGATATTATGATATGATCAATTTGGAATTTATTATAGGTACCTATTATAGGTCAATTTTTTTTAAATACTATAGACTATAATATAATATTATGTTTTATACCTAGACTGACATACCGTCTCCGCTCAGAATCGTTTTTCTTATACAATGATATTATATCATTGAATTCAAATTTAATACCATCTATTATACAGTGACCCACTTGTAACCTACTGTACAGCAGAGCGAAATCCACTTTTTTTCATTTAATCGGTAAACATCATTGTTACTTTGAAAAAACTGTTTTAATTTTTTTGATTGCAAATGTTATAATTACTAAAATATTCGTCAATACACCATTAATATATCATAATGTGCCACATTACAATGTACAATAATAAAACAAGTTCACGGCTAATAAGTTAAGTCTATAAATATTAAATAGGTACAGAAATCATATAAAAAGTTATAATGCATCATATATTTAATAACTAGAAATATAAAAAATACGAATTCGATGCTTTGTTAATCACTAATCCGATCATCAGAATTAAAATTTTCCATCGTAATTATAATATTATAATTAATAATACGCCTACTTGAATTATCACATAGCATAAACAAATTTATTATGAAATTAATTCGATAACGTCATGATAAAATATATTTTGGTTAAATAGCCATGCTTTTATATATACTTCTCCTTTATGTTCTGATCTATAAAAAAAAAATACCAAATAAACTAATAAGACGTACTCTGCCCAAAAGATACTGTAAAAACAAATTTAAATCTAAAAAAATAGACATCAGTGATTTGGTATGAAATTCATTAAATTTAACTATTACTATATGCAAATGATGGAACGTATTGTTTTGACAAAATAATATATGGGGGTAGTTGTTTTTGTTTTTAATAAATATTTAATTTCACGCTGAATTAAAACAACAAATAGGTACATTTCACTGGTCACTGAACAACATTTTATTTTATTGAAACCTACTTTGCATATTAAACGTTAAGTAATTTTTAAATTTTTCACCATGAGATGTAGTTATGAAGTTAAGAATAAAAACTGAGTAGTACGCAAGTAAATCAATGG
This sequence comes from Acyrthosiphon pisum, assembly GCF_005508785.2. Classification (NCBI taxonomy): domain Eukaryota; kingdom Metazoa; phylum Arthropoda; class Insecta; order Hemiptera; family Aphididae; genus Acyrthosiphon; species Acyrthosiphon pisum. The sequence goes on along the minus strand of NC_042493.1, from coordinate 70,855,969 downwards.
AAAAAAATGTCGAAATGTTATTTAAAATATTGATAACTTGCTTTATAAAAATACCTACTTGTTTATATGTATAATAACTTATAATATAATATATTACGTCATACGTGTCTGGACCTTTTTTTCTAATACCAAATATGTTGCATACATATATAAGATCGATCATAACGAACTATACATATATTATCCCTTATACAGTCATTTATGATTGATCTTCGGAGAATGTTACTTTTGCCATGTCATATATATATTTAAAACAAAAATAAATCCCAAAGCGACTTCCTCTAAAAATTCTCAATCCAAATATATTTCGTGACATTCAAAGATTTTTGATAAAAAAATAATAATAATAATCTATAAAAATGATAATATTTTCCATAGGTTTCTCGCATATAGACATATTATATTGTCGATTACTTTCGGTTTTATGTGAAAAGTTCAAAAGTATATAAATAAATCAATAAAAACTATCGAATATAATATTTTATATAGTTTGGAAGGTCGATTTCGTCGAAACCAATACACGAATTTAATACCAGCTATTGACATTCCAAAACTTATCTAGTAGACAATTTATATTCATAACAATGGATCGTTGATAATACGAAATGACGTTCTATTGCATACGTCGCATGTTATATTATTAAAGCGAAAATATCGGTTTCAAGTTGAAACTTTCAACTTATTCGATGTCATTTAATTCTTTTCTTTATATTGAATTTAAAATTAATACTATAGAGGTCATTAAGATTTAAGGGGACGCCAAACACTGATTTATCATAGATATGTCTCCCATATATATAAAATGTATAATACAACATGACAAAAATATCATATTTCGTACGCAAGACCAAAACTGCCGTTAACAATAGATTTGCTACAATATGTTTCAGATGAAAATAATATTCGTTGTTTATTGGGGCAATTCTTAAAAATCCGATATTTTTCCAATTGTTTGTTTTCAGTATAATATTATGATGGTCCTGCTTTCAAATGATGGGAAAAAACATATCACTTATCACCGATAGTTTTTCATTTCTTAATGATTGAATAAATATCCCACCCAATTTCAAGCTTAATGTAAAATCTTAAAAATATAAACCACAGTTCTGAATCCATTAAATGTTGCTAATACAATAGCGACGGAGATCAGAAAATAATATGTTTGACATACTGACATCCTCATATAATTTGAAAAACTTATTTTTTTTGAATTTGATGTTAATAACCTTTTAGATTAATTTTTATTTTAAACCAGTTAACCATTGTTAGAATACGTGATGAACACGATGCAATTCGGATTTATGTTCATATAAGTTTATAATAACATTTTAGAGAATGGCTTTCAACGTCAATAAAAATATATTTATAAATATTTTAATTTTTTTCAAATTAAATTAATTTTTTAATTGTTTCAGTAGTTTATTAATTTTAACTGAAGTGGAATATGGTTTTTTATACATGCATGTAAACATATATTAAAATAAATCTTGTCCTAAAGAAGCTAAAAATAGGTGTTTAATGAAAATAATAATTATATTAATGATGAACAAACACTTATGGTTCAACTTCTTATAAATGCTGCAGTTATGAGTCAACCTCATATAAATGAAATTGATGAAGTAAAAAAAAATTAATTAATTATTAATAAATTTAATAATAATTTATATTAATTTAAAATAATATTTTATAAATTACTTCTCAACATTTTAATTTAGCATTTATAATTTTGAATGACTGATATAGTGGTATACCTACTATAAATCTATAAATATTGTTAATGTATACATTCGAATTTATAGCAGAATCGAAACCGATAAATTATTATCTATATAGTATAGACAAATTATATTTTACTTAATATAACATTTTTTATTCTTATATACAGTTATACGCAATTTTTTTACAAAAAGAAATATATTTGTCATTTGACAGTGTTCCGATTTTCAATTAAAACCAAGTAAAAGTAATTGGTTTAATTTATACTTGTTGCAGAATTGGTAGACCTTATTTGTCGATTAGCGTTGATGTAAATCGTGTAGATTAATAGCGTTTGTATTTGTGGGGGGGGGGGGGGGGCTAAAGCCTTACTTTGATAATATTGAATAAGCTTTAAACAAAATGTAGAAAAGGTTGGGGGGGCTATAGACATTTGGGGGGGGG
>NC_042493.1:70822833-70853759 GCF_005508785.2 Acyrthosiphon pisum | reverse complement strand
CCCCCCCTCCCCTATTTTGTGCCTATGATTGTGGTCTACAAAATAAAGATGCCACTAATAACAGGCCAGCGCAGTCGTATATACAAAACAAGGCGAAGCTCGCCCCATTTTCCCTTTAATATTATACATTGATTAACTCTTTGATTTTTAGAATTGCCAGCTATTCTCAAAGGTTATATTTTAAAATAAATAGGTACTTAAATTGTTTATACCATAAAAGCAACTGTGTACATACGTTTACAAATTCCCATTACGGAATGACAGTAAATATCTGATAGAATTTTCAAAGATGTCTATCGAAAATTATAAAAGTGTACTTAAAAGTTTTAAAGGATTCATAAAATATAAACTTGTTCAGTAAAGTTTGAATTTAATTCTTGTTAAATCATAAATTTGTGTTAACGTGGTTGCATTTATCTCCGCAACCCCTTTGATTATTTCAATATTTTTTATTTAAATCACTTAACCACAGAATAAATATAAATACTATAAATAGACAATAGGTATAATTATTATTAAAATAATTACAAAACAAAAATGATGACCAATACAGAGCCTGTATTAAAGGTACTTGAATATTATACACTATACACTATATAGAGTAAATATTTTAAATTTAATATACCTAGAAATAAACTCGAAATCTTCCAAATAAAATAGTTTTAAACATAGTAAATTACATTTTTACAAAGTATTTAAAAATAATTTTGAAGAGTGAAACATATTAAGGATATAAGTTCGACGTAGGTAAATAGGATAACTTATATATGGTAAGTGATACCCCACAAAAGTGTTTTATATTCTTCTATTCGCTATATAAAACTTTAAAAACTGATTAATATTTAATACAATTAATAAATACTGTAAATTCAATAAATTATATTTTCTATATTATCCTTAAGAGTTTAAATAATCTAAAATTAAAAATTGCATTCAATATTTAAAAAACAAAAACAAGAATGATCACTGATAAAAGTTATATAAATGATTGCATTTTTTTAAAGAATTTAATTTCATGTATACTTCAAAACATTTTTTTATATAATCAAAAAAATATAGTAAAATAATTTGTTCGTATATATATATTATATATTTACTTATTTCATATTTGGCAAACACACAGTATATAATACATAAATTAATTGAATTATGTTGGATATTAAACTGCGTATTTCTCAGTACCTACTAAAATTAATTTTATATTGACCACAATTGTTAATATGGTTTGGAATGAAAAAAAAATAATATTTTTGACAATTTTCATTGTATATCTTAGCCTGTAGGTATACTACATAACGTAGGAAATTAATGTTTGTCCTTAAATAAAAATCGAAAATGTCTCCATTAATAAGGTTTTTGGCACCTTTTGGAAGTATTCATATTTAAGTATTACAAGGTTTCAGAACAATACAATTTTTTATTAAAAGAACGTTTTTAGAACGTAAAACGTAGAACGTTCACGTTCAATTATTTTCAAACAACGCATATTTATACCAATATTTAGCATTTAAATTAATAATTTACTTATAATGTCATAACAATAATTTATTTTTCCATTTATTACTATCTGAGAGAAACTACAGTATACCTGTAATACGCTTTGTGTATACTTTTATAAAAGGACGTCAGTTGGAACGCACACGATTTTTTTTTATTATTATTCTGGTTCCTGTAATTGGGAAATGTATATAAATAAACGTTTAAACTAAATTGTTGGGCGATGTGATAATACTAATAAACTCAATTTGTATGACTTCGACAAAAACTCCGAACAATATAAATCCATATAACATCGGTTATTTATAAAAAAAAAAAATCGAAAATTGCGTGGTTATTTTCAGTGTTTTGTAAATGATTGAGTTGAAAACTTTTTAACAACGTAGTTTTTATTTTTGGATTCTATACGAGGTCACGTTATAAAATACGCAAAATATCAAGTAGGTACCTACTATATAATTATATTACTAATATATAATATTTTTCCATTATATTTCGACGCGCCGCATTGGGTGGCTTCTTTCTTTAAATATAGGTACTCATGTTTTTTTACTCTTAGCCTATATGCTTGGTGTATCAACTGATACAGATTGTATATTACTTATTTAAAATTAATATATTATATATATTTCAGCACATGTGAAAGTTGTTTGCCAACCCCACTTGAAATGTTATTGATGAGTTGATATACGATGTTATATACATTACATTTGTTATATATTACATAATATGCATATACGATTTATATATACACAATAATATTTTGATAAGTTTGAATATATCAGTTTATATAACTGAGATATTAGTTACAACTTTGATAATCTGTAAAACGGATTCAAAGGAAATAACAAATAATATGTATACATCGAAGTCTCGAATCAAACAAACATCATCCTATAAATATATTTACCTACTCTCAAATGGGATACCGTATAATATAGGTCTAACGTTGTCGAATCCAATGAACTTTATATGAACAGTCATATTTAAAATTGTTTACAAAACCGTGTTTAAAAATATAGTCTCAATATAAAATAAGCAGATTAATTTTGCAAATAAAACCGGAATAATCGTTTTGTAGGTATAGGTCATGTTATAAATCACTCAACGTCTCGACTAATTAATATTTACAGATGATCTGTAGAGTGCACTGCAGTTACTATATACTGATTCAATTCAATAGACTTCATTTAGGTTCTTTCTTTTTTACCATTATTGAAGAAATATAAGAGTTTTTTTTATTTACAAGTTCATCTATCATCCCTATCATTAGAGATTCATTGAACGTAGGTATCAAAAACATTCAATATCATGGAAATATTGCAGGTAGTTAACATAATATTTATACTAGTTTTTTTTAAAAATTACAATTTTGAGTAAATATTTTGCTTGTTCAAACATTTAAAATATAAACGAGGTCACCACACTACCTACCTCCAGAATAGTTTTTCATAAACTTAATGTTTTAAGATTATAAAATATTACTTTAAAATTGCATTAGATGTAATAAAAAATAATCTTATCAGAGCAAATCCCCTTGAAAAATTAATTACTCATTAATGAGTTTTTAAAATATAATTAGTTATTTAACCAAACCATTATAAAAAAATTTTAATTTGATAAACGGAACAATAAAATGTTTAATTAATCAAACCCAAATTACTACACATAGTAGGTATGACTGAAAATAAGGAAGAATATTCGTAAAAATAAAACCTAAGTTGATAAGGGTGGTCCTTATTTTGCAAATGTGATTTTTTAATACAGTACACCCTTAATTTGTTAAGTTATATGAGTAAGCAATTTGGGTAAAATTTGGAAGATCTCACTCAACCCCTTCTGGTGTCGCATTAGGGTTAAAATATGGAAAATAGGGTAGTTTTTCGTTTAAGATTTTGAGTGGAACGATGGATGTATTGATTTTACAATGATGGGTGTTCTTTTTTTTAAATTTTTGTGTCTGTGTACATAATGCTCCGATTTTTGAAAATATTTCGATCAGTATCATATTCGATGGGAAAGTGAATATTATTAGTGCATTGGGAAGGTCAACATTTAAAATTCCTTATAATTTTCAAAAGCGCCGTGAAAAACAAAAGAAAAATTAATGATCGATCCGTCTAATAATAAATTCTAATATTTATCGAACAATAGTTGATGAATATAGGTAACTATTCTTTTAAAAGAAGCATTAACAAAAATTGTTTCAAATCATAAAAAAAATAGGTATTATTGTTAATATTTGAAAATAATTTATTATATCTTCATTTTTTTAATGATAAAAACCTACATATTTGTAATTAAATATTAATAATGTGGAAATCACAGCGATTATAGCTTCTAAAAATATTATTATTAATCAATTTCATGTGGTTATGAGTAATATTTAGTCTGGAGATTTTTTTCTTCGTCAGGGATTTGTATTCCACAATTCACTGTCCATATATTCAGTGCATAGTTCAATTTATATTTTATACATAATAATCTTACTAAATATACCGACATAAATCGTTTCTTTAAAACAAATACAGGCATACATCAATTGATATTCACTATTTAGCATATTTACCATATGCAATACAAAATAATAATTATAAATTTTAAATAAAAAATAAATGACATAATGCCCACCAGCCACTCTCCTAGTTGCCCTTATGTTTACAACATTCGATAATTTAGATTTAGCCATTTTCCTCCGATAATAAAATACTTACCATTTTCCTTAAGACAAAATAAAAATAAATGAATCTTGACCGTTTTCAACCAATAAGAAATTAAGAATATAAAAAATATATTTTTTAGTCATTATTTTAACAAAAAAAAAATTAGCTTTGAATTATTAATTTGTGTTTTTATAAATATATTATTATTTAAATACCAATAAAATAAATAGCAAAAATAATTTTTTTAATCATATTATATTAATCAACAAAAAAATCTACCTTTTAATTATTAATATTATAATAAATAAAATAAAATATGTACCTAACTTAATTAGGGTTAATTAAAGTTACGGCATTACGATGTTATCGACCGTTAGTCTCAATTTATAGTACGGAACTCAACACATTACCAGTGTCGGCTAAATAATTTTATATTTAAAGGCAAATGGACTTGATTTTAGTCCTAAAATTATTTATAGGAAAATACGGTTATCTCATTTTTGGAAGAAAATAAAATCGTCCCATAATTTTATTAATTGATGGGCTCGGAATTAAATGTGATAAAAGTATCAAAAAATTCATTTATGACCTAAAAACTCTAAAAACTGCACTTTCAAATAATGAATTCAACATGCAAAATTGTGTAGGTGTGTTTATAAATGTCAAAAAAATTCCAAATTTGTATTACGCTGTATGGTTTGTAATACTCCGATAAAAGTTGTATGCGATTAAATCAGCTAATTAGTTGGTGTGACATTATAAAGATAAATTTCAACCTTGTCTAATTTAAAACCAGAATTACCTGATGTTATGCATATAGTTACAAATAACAATAATTTATTATATTTCAACGAAGTCAATGTTTTTTAGTAGTTTAGTTAGCTTATTATTTTGTATTGTACAATATTTGTATTTTTTTTAAATTTTCTATTGTACTATTTAACTTTTCGTCATCGCGGCTACCCAACAACAAAAACATGTTTATGCTCCATACATTATCCTTGTAGAGGAAAAATATCGAGTACGTATCGTGCTACTGCAAGGAGTTTTGATAATTTGTGTCTTCTACATAGATAAATAAGAAAAATACTTTTTTTTGTCTTCCAATTCGATTAAGAAAACATGACAACGAAATGTGTAAAGTAAACAATATTATTGTTATTCGTTGTTTTTGTTTTCAATTATTTTTCGTTCAACAGTTTGCCTAAGTGTTATTATTTTCAGTTGTGACTTCATAAGCATTTTTAAAGAGAATATTACCTATGAGTTTAATTATTGGAGTTATACGTGTTGGGGTTATCGGAGTGTTAGTATTTTTAAACAGAAGTCATCTGATTGAATCGTATCATGTTTTACGGAAGGGCGTGCCAAAGAAAATGATGAAATGTGTTGATCGTGGAGTATTAAGGAATATTACGAAAACGGAATCCAGGAAATTTGATATGCTGGTACAAAAAATTAAACAAATTACGACTTATAAATTACAATAATAATATAGTGATATATAGTGTTGTATAATGCATCTACGTGATGTACCTAACACAAAATAATGAGAGTTTTCCTAGTGCGTCCTGAAATTACCCTTTTTTAATGTTCTTAGTGCGTCCAGAATAAGGTATCAACCGAGTGCGTCCCAAGCAAAAAAGGTCATAGATTTTACAAAACCCGAATGCGTCCCAGTTCATTTAGAATTACCCAGGGTGCACCGCGAGGAGGTGAACTGGCTTACACCCCAAAAATTTATTTTTTTATTATTTATTTTAGCTTACACTGTTAAGTTTGGGTGAGCGTACAATTTATTAAAAAAAATGTTGCTATTATTAATAAATCTATATAGGCTTGTGTTTAAATGCCATTCTTTTGACAAAATCTAATCCGGATATTTTATTATTTTTAAATTGATTTATATTGTCTTCTATGTATGTATTTAATTAATTTTCCCACCGTTTCCAGTATTTTACAGTCATAAATGTACAAATTATAATATATTATGGTTGTACATTTGAACCACTACCATATTCAATCGTCAAACATGTAGAACGTAGGTATCTTAAAAGTTCTTATTCGATTAGTATGTTTATCTTAAATAGGTACCTAATAGCAGCTGTGGACCTAGGACGCACTCGGGCTATTCATTATAATTTTTCGATAATACGACGGACGCACTCGGGCACTGTAATATAATTTATCGATAAGACTGCGGACGCAGTCGGGCTATGAAAAAAGTGAAAATTAAAAATGGGACGCACTCGGGATATCCCCAAAATAATATTACCAATGTGATTATTCTTGTGTCTTAGGTAATTCTGGGTGAGAAATTTATCAACGCAGGTATTCAAGTAAATTTAGAGCCTGCAGCTGCAGTATCCAGTAGTATTGACAAAGAAGAGTTTCAAAAAATGAAGGAAACAAATCTGAAATTGAAAAATAGGTTGACGGAATTGGAAGGTTAATTTAATTTTTTTAAATTTATGGTTAATTTAATTTAATTTAACCTGCTACTTGTTAAATAATCAATATTATTTTATATAGATATGATCAGACGCGCTGATGAAAAACAAAAGTCTAAAGATCTACAAGTACCTACCTATATCTATTAAAATATTGATCAAAATATATTTTTATTTCGTAATTGACAGGAATACTTATATTATAGTTTATAACCAAAGTAAAGAATAATTTTAACTTCAATTTCAGTTGCGTCGGCGGTGAGTCTAGAATTTTTTATGACTGTTACTACCTGTTTACAATAAAGCTCCTTCTATCATGAAAAATTTGATATCAGATACCTTCACCCCTGATCCCCCCCCCCCTTCCACCATAAAACCACCACTGAGTTGCGTCCACTTGAAGATTTTATGTTATCCGGGACAATGTTACCGGCACACAAGTAGACTAAGAATAAATTGTCCCTGTCATCTTTGCAGGATTTAACGAACAAGGTAGACAAATTGTCAAATTACCAACAGTCGTCAACGGAAAAAATCGACGGTGAACTCATGACCATCGGGAGCGACGTCGAAACTATTAAAAACTGTTATGGCGTGTTGAATACAATATTCCACGACCTAGAAAACAAATTTATCTCATTAGAAAGTAATTTGTAATTTGTTATCAATATCACATAAGTATGAAATTATAATATTATATTTTATGCCGCACGTGATGTCGTTTGTTTGTAGGGAACATGGAAAAGCCGATACGGAAATATGACGCAATAAAGACGAGGATCAGAACCCTAGAAAGTAATATATATATATATAATATACATCATCTAAAAATATTACCTACATCTTTTTGATGTGCGTATACAAGGAATTAATTTTATATTTTTTACTAATCAAATTGTTATATGTGTGTACGCGACGTATGCGTGTGCAGGAGATGTAATGAAAAATACTTCACATGTCATCGGTATGGACCATTCAAACCGTTCGATGGAGTCGTGGACAAGACTCCAATACTTCGGATCCGCTGGAATGTGTCCTCCTGTAGATAACCGCTGTTACGGTGAACCACCTGCATTCGATGCAGCTTCATCTTATTATGATATACCACCAGTGCCCAGACCGCCGACTCAGTATTTTCTACCCCCGATTACACAGTTTGGTCCGTCAGCGCCCCCGCCTGCACCCCCGGCGCCTAATGCATTTTCTCGGCCGCCCGCACCCCCGGAGCCTAGTGCATTTTTGCCGAAACCACCCCAGATGACTCCGAAAAAATCGAGATTGAAGGTGACGCGTTCTGACGAATCAAGCTCTTCTTCGGTGATCACACCAAAAGTAGAGAAAGTGTACAACCAGATCCCCATAACGACTGCTATGCTCAAGTCCGTTGTTCTCAAGCCGCCGGACGAGAGGAAGAGAGTAAGAAAATCGGAGGACATATAAGCGTGGTGTTGTTGAAAAAAAAAATATTTATAACTCATACGAAGAATATGTATCAATCTAATCGTTGTAAAAAATATGTACATAATATATCGATTTTAACAATTGTCGCCGCCGCGAAAATATGGGTAAGCTCTGCCACCGACCGACACACACGCACACAATCATTATTGTTATAATTATTATCGCCGCGTCGACTGTTTAATTATGATTCTTGCACGGCCGCCGAAGGTGTCCAGTCCGTTCCGTAGTGCTAACGCTGAATTATTATCATTGTTTACTAACGCAAAGCGCTGTCTTTTTGCTATAATATATTGTTTTTCTTTGTGGTTCAACTGATCTAGCGAGCAGATGGGAATGTTTTTACCAGGAGCTCAAGGACTTAAGTTCAATGGCCATTCCAACGAAATGTATTGCATATGTGAGTCACCAGGTGGAAATTCATGGTTTCTGTGACGCATCTGAAGAGGCATACGGTTAGGTATTTATAATGCTGCCGCGACAATATAAGTAAGCTCCGCCACCGACCGTCACACACACACACACACACACATGCGCATTCTTATAATTATTATTAAATGTTTTTTGGCTGTAATTGTATAATATGCAGATTATAAAACGCGTTATCGCATGCCGCTGCGTCAGCTGTTTAATAATAACTATTGCCCGGCCGCCGAAAGGTATCCAGTCCGTTCCGTAGTGCTAACGCAGAATTATTATCATTGTTTATTAGCGTAAAGCGCCGTCTTTTTACTATGATATATTGTTTTTTTTTTGTGGTCGCCAACTTTTTATAACAATCGTATATTGATTATATTCATATCATAGTGCACGCTAATCGCATATGTTGTATTGTATTAATTTTTTAGTGTGCGCTAATCGTGTGCTTAATTATATTATTATAATTAAAGGCGATAATCGCAACGTTTTTATTATCATATTTTTTGAGCGAAAATCGCGCGTTTTATTATTATTACGTGCTTATATAAGCGCTAATCGCTAAGTCTTATTCATAAATATAATATACAAGAATTACTAGATAGCCGTCTCCTTCTTGTCATCGAAGTCGGCCACAATTTACAAAGCAGGCAATGTTTACAAAACAATTTTATCAGTACCTATTCAGTTAACACAGTATATTAATTAATCAATTAAATATATCATTAGTCTGAAATCTTAATTCTATTAAATTCAAAATTTCAAACTAATAACTATTGCTTAATATTATATTAATTTGTTACGTACCTAACCTATGTAGTATTCAAAATTACTTTATTGATTTTTAGCAGAGTGTGGAGAATTAATATGGATATTATTGTGGGAATTAGTTAGGTACCTACCAATTTAGTTTCACCTCCACCGAAAATAAATTTAATATAGGCAGGTAGGTACACTTTTTTGTTAACTATTTGTTTTATAACTAATATATTAGCTATTCTTTCCACGTGTTTATAGACTATAATAATACGTCAAGAGAATAATATTATTTAGTATGTCTAATTTGTCTCAAAGTAAAAACAAATATTATTTGTAATATTAATATATTTATTTATGTAGGTAGGTACAAAAGTTTAATTCATACTTTTAACAATATACAATATTTATATAAGCTTGCAACTTGCAAGTGAACAATTTTATGAAAATAAATTGACGAAAAAAAAAACAAAATTAAAAACATTAAATAGGTATAACAAACAAAAGGTTTACTGGTGATAAAATAAAAAACCTTTAGTCAGTATGTGGCGTTTATTCACGGGGTTAAGAATATTAGTAGAAAACATTTTTCCAAATGTATGTAAACGTACTATATTTACGTGTATATTTTTTTATAATTATTTGTATCAAAACCATTTTATTAGGACAGTATAATAATGTTATGTTCTCACATATTAAATCACTAAAAATATTATTTTTTAATCCTTTAAATTATTTTTCCTTCCAAAGTGGAAATATTTAAATTTTTTAAATTATCTGTATAGAAATATAGAACAGTAACATTTTTTCAGCCTCAACAATAACTTTAAAAATACTATCAGAGGGTAAGATGAGACCCCACGGTTTTTGAAGTTAACAAATCGCAAATGAATATCTAAGGAAGTAAGGAACAGTAATCATGGTCAAGGGTTTTCCTTAAAGAGCAGTAATACATGAATTACATTCTATTTTTAGCATAATTTTTCTAACAATAAATCCAGAAATTTAAAATAAAACATTGTCTTTAGCATCTTTCATATGGTAGTTTCTGCAATTTAACAATTCCAACCTGTTACTTGTTTTATCATCAATCATTATTGTGTCATTCCCATTTTCATCACCATCATAAATTAATGTTAATTTCCTATTCCATTTAAAATCTTGTATAGAGCCAAACGGATCGTCATCAAATGTGTTTCAGTTTCCATTTGTCTGACACTTTATTGCATTTTTCATAATCAGATTCATCTCAGGGAGTCTATTTTTTTCAGATAGAAAACTTAAAGTTCTCACTTAAAAAAATATTATTGGAAACAACTACATATCTGTCTATTTGTACATTAGTGCACTTAACACGAGACTGGCATAAAGGCAAATAATAGTATTTATTATTTACAATCGTAAATTTTAAAAACTAATTAAAAATAACTATGTTTTTAAATGTACGCAACTTTACTTAAACTTCACTTCAATATCGTGTGATGCGTTTGGGCAGTATTTTATCAATTCTCTCATTTTGACAGACTTAGGACTATATTGTATAATATACAATATTTCATCTTAATCTGTATAATTGTATATAGTATGTACTTGCGTAAACACATTGTTTTTTATTAGGTGGCTAAAAAGGTAATTAATCCAAACGCATGCCGCTTGAATATTCGATAGTAGTTTGTATTACAATCTGTAACCAATAATTGATTCCCCTAGAGAGGTCAAAATTTAAAAATATATAGGTATATTTAATATAATACGAGTTCTCTCACTGGGGCCCAGTATTCATAAGTAGTATGTATGCAATTAAATTAAATAAATAATAATATGTGTTCTGGTTGTGCGTAAACGAGCCGTTAATTTTCAGATAAAATATTATGAATGTGCGCAAACGCTAACTGAAAGTCGTCACCACTGCCGTCGATTAATTTTTATTATCTTATAATATTATCACTATTAATATTTTGTTGGTACATTTCGACCGTAAACGACGGTCGTGTGGCGTTGACGGTAGGCAGTCAGAGGTATACACTGAAACACTCTCTTTAAATCACCCGACGTGTGTCGACAAGTCGATACATCATTTTTCGATTTTCACAATCTCACCCTCTCCTAGTAGGTACTGATTTTCGTTATGTATACCGGTCAATGGAAGGTGGTTCTAACCGGGGGAAAAGGACTGTCAGTTGACTGTCTAGTTGACTACACACGACGCCGTGTGACTGTAATAATTTATTTTAACTACTTATAAGATTGAACTGCGTTACGAAATATTGTTAAGACACGAGGAAGATATTATTATATTCGGGTAAAGTCCCGTCAGAAGTTTTCACTCGAGTTTTCACATAATCAGTAATCTATTACCTAAGTAAGTAGGTAATTACAATGAATTATATTCTGTATTATATTATTCTTTGCTCTATTGTTTGAGTTTATTTCTATAAGTACCACTGTTATACTACCAGCTGTTATGACAACGCGGCATTGTAGACAATACGTTTTTCATCTACAAATGCCTGCAGCATATATTATTACAATTGAAATATTAAAAAAAAAATATATGTATTATTTTACTAACGCTATAACAATCTGCGCACACGTTGTTAAATATGTACAACTGTACAAATTATAAAATATCGAACATAAAGGCTCGGATTATATTGTATAGCGAAATAAATCGCTAAAAAAGCATATTTAAAAAAAATCAAAATAATATTCATATAATTTTCAAAAGTCAAGATAGTAGCTTTGATAAAACTATATTTACAATAAACTAAAGTAATAATATTATGTAAAAATGAACAAAAATTACATTCAGGGGAATAAACCAAAGGTGGGCATTAACTTAACTAGTTAGTTTATTTTCTAATCAACTTATGAACTTAACTAGTTTAATTTACAGTTGAAATAACTTAGCTTTTCTCAGTTAATTTTAAAAAAATCCATCAAGTTGAAAACATTTTGAAATTTTTCGCTTATACGTAAATATTACTACATCAGTATAAAATAAAAATAATCCAATAGAAAAATACAAACATTTTCTAATAATAATAATAATATAAATAATTTGTGTATATTAATATATTTTATTAAGTCGTAAATTATATATCACCTATGCGAGTTGCAACTAAAAATGTTTTTAAAAAATTAATAATTTTAAATTACAAATTGACAATTGTTATGTTTTAATGTTATATAACTTATATTAGGTATAACATTGCTATATGATATAAAAAAATGTATTTGTTAAATTATTAATTTGAGATGAGTATAGTTTAAATAATAGTAAAGTAAAAGTAAAAAGGTATACGCAATGTACATTATGATAAAAGTTCAATAAAATTTTTTTTTTATAATTTATAAATTAGAAACTAAAAAGACACATTCACTCTCTATGTGATTTACATACTAATAAAAAAAATAGATTAACTTTTTTTAAACTGAGTTAAGTTAATATTTTTTTCTATATTAACTTTTAACTTATCGAGTTAAATTTATAATTTGTTAACTGTTAACTTTTAACTTATCGATCTAGTGTCCTCTTAACTTAACTTAACTTAAGTTAATTATTTTCATTAACTTGCCCACCTTTGGAAAAAACATAATAATAAGCATATTTAGATGGTCAAAGCGAAGGTACAATCAGAAAAATACAAAACGAACTAAATACTAATTTATTATAAAAATAAACTTTTATTATCATACTCTACTCGGCAAATTAGTAAATTGCGTGGCAAGGATAGACATTTCCTTCTTGCACAAACCACTGATACTATTTTTTGTCATGTCTTTGCGTTCATCGATCACGCCATCACGATTTACGGCAAAAGTAATGCAGGCTGAAATCTATGAAACAACCATACTATTCTACGAAAACAGTATTTCATGAAAGAAACGATTTGGTTTTATTCATTTTAAGTGTCATGCATGGAGGATATAATACAAATATCAGATGTAATCAAAAGCTTATGTTTTGTAAGGACTGTGGTATAGATTTCAGTATAAATAATTATTAGGTACCTATTATATTAAAATAAAATAACAATAACAAAATGTAATCACGGCAAAGGTAATGGAGGCATTATGGAGTGATCTATGCAGTAACCAAATTATTATACGAAAACCATTTCATGAAAAAAAAAAGTTCACGCATCATGCAAGGAGGTTATAATATGAATATAAGATGTAACCAAAAGCGTATGTATTAGACAGTAAGGACGGAGGTATAGATTTTAGTGTCTGGTTGTGCAGAGTATACGCGTGCAATGTGCGCTCAGTAATTTTGGAGATTTCTGTTTTACCGCCCGGCATTTTTGGTGATTCCCACTTTACCGCTCGCTGGACGAATAAATGTCACTTTCCAACGCTTCAACCAACATCGAAAAAAAACTTTCAGTGCAGGAGTAACAAAAAATGACTTGCTACAAAATCCGAAACTAATTTAATAACAATTAATTTGAAATTAATCAAAAGAGATCCATTGGTTCACTACGACGGGAATATATTTTTATTATCTTGCGAGTTTGGATGGAGAAGGTTAGATCGTCAGGCACAACATGTCAGTTTATGATCCAGGTATTTATAAAAAAATTTGAGCCATAATTAAATTTTTTATTTGTACCTATTTTTGACATATACCTTCAATTAATATTACATAAAAAAAATTATTTTAGAGCTTCAAATGGCATGCATATTGGATTAAATGATCATACGATTTACTGTTTGCTACCAAAAATACGCAGGTGTAAGGCTCCTTAAAATTTAAATAAGACATTTTAATTTTTAATTACACCTGTGAATGAATTCCGTCTATAAAATTCAAAATTAAATGGGGCTAAAAAAAAATTATAGAAATCAGTTACAATTTAAAATAACTTAACTTGTGTACACATGATACGCGTATTATGACGTTATTATATTTTAACATTTTTCATCTTGTAGCTTGTATTTTTTAAAACTTGGATGTGAAACTTTCATTTGACATTTAATCTGCCATCTGTCTCTAAAAATAGTTTAAAATAAAAATCAGATTTACTAAAAATTGGTACATAATTTATTATGTTTATGAATCAACCTTTTACTTGATATGTTTCCAATCTACAACATTCATTAAATCGCTTATATCGATAATACAACAATGGAGTACAAAATGTAATTAAGAAATAAAATAATTTTTTTTTATTATAGTTTCTCGAGATATTTCTTGTGGCTATTCTTAGAAACTAAGAATTTCATGGTCGATGATTAAGAATAAGTATTGCTTAAGCTAATTTTGATAATTTTAATAATAAAAAAATAGTGATAGTGACTAAAAACAATGCTTAAGGTAGGCTTCAACCAACCTTAAAACAAGTAATACTTTTTCATTTCTTAATCCTAAGTCTCGTTTATGAATATCAATAATTATCATTTGAGTCAAAAGTGTAGCTTAAGCAATACTACAATACAATTCAAGTATCGACTATGAATACAGCCCTTAGAATTTTTGATGAACAAAATATAATTTAAGATAGGTTTTTCCGGATTGGTATAATTAATAATATAATAATCGAATATTCAATATGTTTTATATTGCCTATCATGGATTTTCTTAAATATAGGTAACATCTTCATAATAATTTTGCAGTAGGTACACCTACCTATTATACACGCTAGGTATTATTTTTTTTTTGGTTTCATTAATTTTTATGTATATATTATCTTAAACTTGAAACATAGTTTGATTAAAAATTCCATTGTATCTCATCAGAATCTAATATTTTTTTTTTTAGCTAAATAACTATATACTGACCAATTATTATTTATATATGTGTACTCGGTAGGTCATAGGTACCAACTTGGTTTTAGACTTCGATAGTCAAAGAATTTATTTTTCTTCTCTACTCGATCATATTATTTTCTTGTCAAATTTTTTTATAAAATATTATTTAATTGTTATAGATAACTCAATGTGAAATAATAAAAATATACTTTTGACCTATATAAAATATTTCTAAAATTATAATAGTAATCATTTATTACATAATACAAATTATTGAACAATGAACAAGCTATTTTTAACTTATATTGTTCTTAACTATAGACATATTAATAATATAATATAATATATTATTAATATGTCTATGTTCTTAACTCTTTAAATAGTCCTATTAGCTATTGCGTAATTTGTTGACAAAAGACCTAAGTTAGGTTAGGTAATTAAGATTATAGGTCTATTGTCTTTGGCATGGACAGAGAAAATACTAAAATTACTGTATACTGTATATAAAATTAGTAGGTATACTTATCTGTGAAAAATAGGTCTATTATAGTCTAATGACTGCAGCTGTCTGCACTCTGCTTATTTTTAAATTATTTGGTATGGAGATCTGGAGTTCTGGACACTGGAATACTGGACGTCTAGACTACACCCAACATCCGTACGCTACTAGTACACTACTATGTTCAATGCCGATGCACTGTACTTGGAATTTGGAAAATTAACCATTTTTTATGTATATTTTTTTTGTATATCTAGTATTTAGTTAAATAATAAATGCATCAAACACAGTGAATATTAAAACATGTTATTATATACCTATATTTAAATATATAAATAGAATATCTTTTATTATTGAAAAAATGTTAAATAAGATTGACCCTACCATAACAATAGGTATTTAAAATTAATAATTTGTCAGTCTTGTAGTCTTAAGTACTTATTATAATCTGTAGATACTGCTGCGGACCTGTGGTATGTCGTATATGTATATATCTTATAATAAAAAAAACAATATCATTCAGTTAATCATATATTAATTTGTTTTTATTCTATAAATTATTACATTACATTTAAATTAATTGAAAATTGTAACGCATTAAAAGGTAAACCTCTAATACAATATACAATTTTTATTTAATTTAATTTATACATTTTTCCAACATTGTCTTATATTAATATTAATATTAATTAATATATTATACATTTACATTATTGTATTAAATATTATAACTAGTTGTATCCATTGTATTTTTGTTAATTGTTTCTTCCTTGAGAACATAGCTTATGTTTATCGTCTTCAATGATGGTCTTGTAGTAAGTTTTTGTTTGAAGTGCACCATGGCTGATTCTGAAAAAAAAAAATTACTAGAGCGAATGTTGTAGCATTAAGAATATTTCAAATTATTTTAGAGATTATAAAAATTTAAAATTAACATTTTGATATTTAATGTACATCAAACCCACTATAATTACCCACCTTATTTTTATTTTATTTCTTCAGTCCTGTTAAATAAGATTGTATTTAGTATTAGTATTTATTTATTTAACACAATACTATTTACAAGCAAATTTATAAATACATTTTGGATTTTATATTTTAAGTATCGCATGAAGTTTTCTAAATTCTAAATTTTAAATCTATTGTGGTACTTACACAGCATTTCGAATAATAGAGATATTTTATTCGGTAACGTTGGTGTACATGTAGAATGTTAGCGATAAAAATGTCTTATCATTTTTCGAACAACTATCGGGTTCCGGCGAGGTACGCCAACGCCCACGTCGATTTGCTCTCGAATTGAGGTACATTAAAACCGAGATACATTCTGTATAATCCAGTAATAGAGATACTAGCCAGTTCAAGTATAAATGTTAATAAATTATAGGTACATCGTACATAAATATGGAAACATTATTTTGAGATATTTGATTCACAAATAATAATTAAATTCAATTTTTCATGTTAAAATAAAGTTTATCCAAAATTAGATTAAATGTCCGTTAATTTAATACATAATTAATACGCGTACTCGGCGCCACTGTAGGCTATATATTCGTGAAGATATTTTCGAATATAGTATGAATTATATTTACTTAGACAAGTATGGTGATTCACCAAGCATGCTCATTCCCTATTTTGTTTTTATAATAAATTATAACCTCAATTTTCAAATGTTTATTAATAAAATTGTATATAAGAAATTTGTTAATTGTTGTAACTTATGAGAACTTATGAGGAATCGTTCAATCGTTTACTACATTTTTAAGTCGCATAGGCCATAGCCCATTATTGTATGTCAAAGCCATATTTATAAGTAATATACATGGGTGCCTGGATCTGTCCCAGTATTTATTCAATTGGGGGATATATCCTACTCCATGCGGCAGGGTAAGGATAGTATCTATACCAGACTTTATAAGTATAAACAAAAATAAACACATTTCAATTGTATGTTTCTCGTAATTCATTTTTATATTTTTTAAATAATTGAGTGATTTTTATTTAAATGTTTCATCCCCCCCCCTCCCGAAAATCTCTGCACATACGCCCTTGCAACTAGATCTAATTTTCTATCAGAAACCACTCCAAAGTGGAAAATAAAAGATTTTGACTGCACCAAAAGGTTATGAAAATATAAATGAAAAAAAAAATTTTAATATCAATACGTATTCATAGGGATCGAAATGCCGGAAAATTTCCAGAAAAATTCGGGAAAATGTCGGAAAAAAACAGTTTTTTTTCCCAGAGCCTCGGAAAACGTGAAAAAATTGGAGAATATTGAAATAATACATCTCCGAAAAAAACCGAAGTTTTCGGAAAATTAAAAAAAAACAACCGAATTTTCAGAAAATTAAAAAATTTTATTTACGTTTAAAAATTAAAATATTCTATGTAAAAAAAAATCATTTTAAAAATAGATAAGGGAACCTGTCATTGTCATTTCACATTTGCCAATACGGTTATCAATGTATTATTGTAATAAAATTTAAAAATATTAAGACGGATATTTCAATATTTGTTCTAAAAATAACGTAGTTCCATATCAAATTGGTATTTATGTGGGAGAGTGTAATTCCCCGAAAATAAATCACCTGTATTTTTAAATGTTAAAAATTGTATACTTATAATATATTGTCTATTAATTATATTTGTAATAACTAATAACTAATAAGGTATTATTATAGTAACTGGCTGATAGGTTTATAAATTATATTACAGTGACTGGTGAGTGGTGAGTGGTGAGTGATGACTAGTAACTATTTGATAGTTTTTATATTTTCAAACTTAGTGAGTTGGTAATAAAATATACTAAATATATATTTAAATATAAAATAATATTAATAAATAATAAGAAATAACTAATTAGTAATACTTAATAGTAAGTACTTTAGTTGTTAATATTACAAATTATAATTATTCATAAATCAAGTATTGAATCCTCTAGATTTATCCACTACAGACTTTAAGTTAGGTATGGTATATATAATATTATGTATGTAATAGTATGATTATCAACTATCATTATTTATTAGATTGTTTCCACTATACATTACTTTTTCAGTTCTTTAGAAAAAAAAACCATTTTTTCCGGAAATTTTAAATGAAACCAATTTTTTTTCAATTTTCAATCTTCGGAAATTTTGATCCCTACGCATTCATAGCCTCTCTCAGAATCTCAAATATAAAGATGTATGATTTTATAAAAATATTGTTCAAATCAATCTGATCACTCTTTCAGTTTTATCAAAATATTTTTGAGATTAAAACGTATATTAAAACTATATATTTGTAATGTGATTGCATACCTAAAGTTTACACTGATTAAATTAGATACCTAGGTTAATTATCAGCGCATCATCATTCGTGTTCTTTATCTGAACCATACGCAACATAGACAGAATGCATTCACGCAAAATAATTTTTTATGCTTTTGACTTTCGACTAAACATAAAGTAAAGTTAGTAATTATTCCCCATTATAAAAATTATAAAGAATAATATTTTTGAGAGTTTCACACTTTGACACATTGATTTATCTAAATACTGTCTCAAAACAATTTAATATCCATATTTTAATTTACAAATTTTATTTTTTAAGTCGAATATAAAGTCAAATAATAACTAAATATAAGACCCTCAAAATATCCTTTATAATTTTTGCAATGGGTGATTTTATTTTATGATTACTCAAAAATCATAAAAAAATACGATTTTATGTGAATATGTTTTATTGTGTATTTATGTCTGAGAGAGGAAATGAAAATAAATTTATATTACGATGATATCATCTTAATTTAATATTACAAGTCTTAGCTTTTGCAATATTTTATTAGATGAAAGCGTATAAATGTCATCTACACAAATAGTGGAATATATTTTCAATGTATATTAATATTACGTGGTTGATACCACCATTTATTAATCACAATAAGTAATTACGGTATTCCATTGTGAACTTTATGATTTGAAAATACAAATAAAATACAAACAAAATATTTTCTTGTCAGTGTATAGGTGCTTACGCAAATACGCAATTATAATAATATTATAATGATTAGGTATAATATTTAAAATTATAAATAATTTTTAGAGGTTAGCGTTAAATAATAATTATTAAGTTTTTGAAAGGCTTCATTTAAATGTATTTTGAAAACTTAGTAATCATCATAGAGTAATATAATTACGGGGAGGGGGGATTTGGGTGTCGTATTACTCCATGACTTTTCTTAACTGCTGAACCATATTTTATATTTTTATGTACTTATTATTTATTGGTATCTATTAATATAGTATAGTTTATGGAAACAATAAATAAAAACCCAAATTCCCTATGGTATACAGCTGTAGCTAAGATAATGTTACTTCGTAATAAACACTTATCACTATTCCAAATTGAATATTGTACAAATAGATAGAAATAATGCAGTTAACTCAATTTTTGGGAATTTTTTTCGGAAACCTATAGCTAATAGGTATATTTCGATGAGTGAAGCACAAAGGTACAATCAGAATTTGGCGTTCGGACTTAGTTTCAAGGTTATAACATTTTGAAGTTCGGGATTTTGCGTATATTGCACACTTGCAAGATGAAGACCACACATGCGAGTATCACGTCCTAGTTCTTAACATTTTAAAGTTATTTTGTACATTATTATACATTATCACATAGTATTATAGTAATAAATAATAATATAATATACTATTTAATAAACAAGATAATTGATTTATGACTGTTGACATATTATATCGTTTTTGTTTTAATCAAATCAAGCGTAGGGACTTAAGTTTAAGTACTTTACTTTGAAATCGAGTCGGTAGTTGGTATTATTATACCTACCAAACACATTGTTTATTTAATACTTATCAAAATAATAATGATATCAACTCGACTAATTTAATTGATTGTTCTGGAGGACCGACGAAAATGAGATGGAGAAAAATGTTGTTATATTTGAAACAATAAAAATGTTAAGTACATTATATTAAAAAATATAAGAAGATACTAATTTACACAATAGTTAATTTTTATTTATCATTGAAAGTGTTTTTTTTTTTTTTTAAGTGGAACTTGCAGGTAAAAAATGGAAAAACTTTTCTAGATATATGATTTTAAATAAACATAATAATATAATGTTATTGTTTAAAAATTACTATAACTTATAAGTAATATTTTTTTTTTTTTTTTATGACTCAAAGTAGTCTTTAAAAATTAATCATCATTGTTTTATAATGCTGAAAAATAAAGAAAACTGTTGATGTTCAAATGAAAATATTTTTCACCAAAATCTGATAAAAGCTCATTAATAATACCTACAAATGTACTTGATATTTTTGTGTTTGTATTCGATAAGTTTTTTTTGAAAGGTAGGTAACCTACACATTAAAATATATATAGGTACGACTACCTATATATAGGTACGACAGAAGTTTTGTCAAAATTAACACAACGAAACATGCCACACTGGGCCAGAGTTATACAGAATGTAAATGATTAAAATAATAACCTGTCATTATTATAACATGCCTATTGACTATAAAATGTTCAAAGTTAATATAAGATGATGTCAATGGAATATTTGGGTTCTCTATTAAGCCCATGTGCAACATTGACAAATGTACAAAACGTATATCTCAGAATAAAAATAAAAAAGTGGGCCAGTGGGTGTCACTCTGCAGTATAGTAGGTTACAAGTGGGTCACTCTAATGGATTATGTTAAATTTGAATTCAATGATATATCATTGCATAAGAAAATCAATTCTGAGCTAGAAAGTCAATCAGCCAGCTATAATATATTACTAAATATATTTGATGATATTTTTTTAAAAAAGTAATTAATATATAACTTATTTACGTGGAATATTGTTTTAAATTTACAATCTACAATTTAGCTATAAAAGTTGAAAAATTTTAATTTTTAATTTCAAAATAAATATTAAATTTTAATTGATAAATTTTGAAAAAATTTGAACTTCAAATGCTTAGGTATAAAAAAAAATTGTGCCTCTGTATTTTTAATATTTTTCAACTTCTGAAGTAACAATATATATTAGGAGAATTTTATTCAATTTTTGCCCTTTTTTACCGAAAGAATAAAATTTTATTGACAATAATTGTCAATTTTAGTTTTTTTTCTATAATTATTATAGAAAAAAAACTAAAAAAATTTAAAATTAAATATGTCCACAAACAGCTCAAAAAGTATCAAAATGTTTAAAACATTTTATCAAGTATGGGAATTAATAAAACAAACATGGTGTAAATTTCATGTACTCGTATCTACAGTTATTCTATTTGAATTACAACAAAATAATAAAATCGCTACATAAGAAATCCAGTGAAGATATCCAATGTTGTAAAATTGAGTAAATAAAATACATAAAGTTCGAAAACTTTTGTAATTAGGTGATTTTACTCTTTTAAAAAAAATGATTTTGTGTTAATGCGTTTTGACTAGTCTTTTGGTCTACAGTTAGAATACAAACAGTTTGTGACACTTGACATAATTTTATAGAAAAAATATATGATTAAGGCACGTGACCTGTTTTTTGCTCAAGAATATGCTCAACAGGAAAAACTCTCACACCTCGTACAGTGATTATATTACGATAAAAATTTTTTATGGTAAGAGAAATACTTTTTAGAGGGATTACTGGAATTGAATTTTCAAAATTATATTTCTAAACCATATTATAATATGTTTTTGAATAATATGATCAATTTTTACAAGCTTTTGATTTGTTTATTACGTTTGTTTTAAGCAACGAAATTTATAATCTATGTCTAATGCGCCTTGTATTTCTGAATAAAATTATCCTGTTTCTTACAAAAAAAAAAAATATACGAAATCAGACCATCTGACCATTATCTGCGACGAGTGGGAGATTTTCCTGTACCTAAAACGTTTTTTGAGCAAAATATCATGCTTTTCATTTTGGTTGGCGCCATGGCGGTGCCGTTTACAATATGACACTGCGTTTATATAGATAACCCGATACCCGTAGGTCTACAATATCATACTCCCACTCATAGACCTTATATTATAGTATACCTTAGTATAAGGTCTATGCTTCCTCTAATCATAATTTATGACTAACACAAATTCATGGGCGGCGACGACTAAATTGCATATTGCCTAAATATTGCCTCTTATATTATCACACACAAGCTGGCCCCATATAGCCGAAGCTACTTCGAAATTTGACATCAGACGACATGATTAATTTATATAAATATAGGTGCTGAGATATACTATATTATAATTATTGTGACCTACATATTCTGGACTGTTGTGCCTGCAAAGTGCAAAGGTGAATAACAGATCGGATGGTCAGGAAGATCCAATTAAAACTTGAATCAACTTATAAATTATTGTGATATATAGGTACAAATTATAATGAAGCGGTGTCTTTCTAAAATGTAATAAAAGTTAACACGAGCACTGGGATATAAAACGAGATGTATAATTATTTAATTTAATTAGAATCCAATTAATTGTGTCAATTGAAGTGGATTATACCCTACTGAATCGGCGTTAAGGCATATATTATTATGAAACCGGTATGATTAAAAATCTATATAATAAGTATAAAATATTATAATATATTCATTAATTGCACTAGAGATAAACCACGTACAAAAATCAAAAACCGAAATTGTATTAAATAAACAAATAAATTTGCATAGGTGTGGAAATGTAATTTCGAATATCATGTATGATGTACCTACCTTCAAGCGTAATACTATAAAGAATTGATTCGCAAACATCAAACGTAAAAAAAAAGTATATAAGGAATAAACACTCATTTTTTAAAAGTGTTTTAATTTTTTTCATAATATTTTTTGTACATAATTCAAAATCAAAGCTGTATCAACTATTGCATATATTTTTTTAAATAAATTGGCTATTATACAAGTTTAATAACTACATAATATAGTGGTCAATGTTTGTTCTAATTTACATACATAATTATGATTCAATTTTTTTTTATTTAACTTTACCTATTGTATTTATTTATTTTTTTATTTAAACAATTAAATATGTTCAAACAACTAACTCCAGATAAGTAATAATTATTAAGAATTTTAATGATAGAAGCTAAAAGCTTTATAATATTTGTAGTTTTTATAGTTATTTTAGATTTTATAAACAAATATTCTTTAATAATATGCATTATAGGTACTCCTAAACTTCTTACTTAATTATCTAATGGTGCATATAGGATGAAAGTTCTTACCTATAAAGGTAATATAATTTTCTTAAAATATGTTTATATAAAAGTCACTTAGAAAGGATTAAGTTAGAAGAACGTTTATCGCGGAAAATTATGTGACAGGAACACTGTTTCTCAATAATTTGATTTTTTTTTAAATTATTACTTACTAGGTTTTAGGGCGGCTTAAGCAATTACTGGTTTATGTCAATATAAAATTATTAAATCACAATGCATATTCATTATTTGTTTATTTATATACGAAATATAAAAAAGCGGGTAAGTGGGTGTCGTTCTGCTGTACAGACGTAAAGTAGGTTAGAGGTGCTGAGCAGAGAAGGTTTGTCAGTTTAGGGTATTTTATATTATATTTATATTGTTATTATTAATTATTATACCTATTAATACGGTAGACGGTAAATTTATTTAATATACTATAAAATTACAAAAAATAACTAATATCGTACCTATATGTAATTTCGTTCAAATTTCAACATAACATATTAATTATAAAAAAAATGTGTTATTATAATTTTTAGATATTTTAGTTAGGTATAGAATAACCTATTTACGTGGAACCTTGTTTTAATTTTTAAATCCTTAGCTATGAAAGTAGAACATTTTATGTATTTTAAACTACAAAATAATTTTTAAGTTTTAAATTTGATAAATATTCTCATAAATCGAACTTTAAATTTATATAAAAAAATTCTGCCTTTTAGGTATATTTAAAATGTATTGAAACAATGTATCAGTAGTCTTCTATCAAATTTTCACGCTTTTTGACACAACAAATATAATTTTATTAACATTTATAGAAAATAAAACTAAAATAAGTGGGCAAGTGGGTGTCGCTCTGCTGTACAGTATGGTACAAGTGGGTTATAATATAATGGTAATATTCAGTGAAGATTGCATGTATCCATCTATGATCATTTGTTTCAGAGTTAGGTACAACAAAATCCAAATCGATTTTGTGAAAACCTGATTTTGCCTAAAAATTCCCATTTTTCCATAATTTTTTTTTTTTTTGGTTTTTCCCGGTGCTTTTGAAAACTCTGAGAATTTTTTACTTTTGACCCCCCAAAGTATCAAATAGCGATTCACTTTTCTATCAGAAAAGATATTGTTGAAGAAAATCTATAAATCATATAAGTATTTTTACTGACCTAAAAGGTAACAGACACAAAAAAAAAAACCTTGTAAAAATCAATACATTTTTTGCTCTACTAGAATCTGAATAAACAGTGATTTAAATAAAGAATTATGTAGTTACCTAGATTTAACTAAACATTTATAGGTGGAAGATGTAGGTAAGTACCTACTACTTAGTTAGATAGGTAGGTATATTTATATATAAAACAGGAATTTACATTTAAGTATTTAACTAACATAACGTTGCTTAATTTAACTGGAATAAGCTAAGTTATTAGGTAAGTATATAGGTAGCTATACTTAATTAACCTTTTAAATAAGTTAGATACCTAGGTTCTTTAATTAGTTTATTTACTAAGTTAGGTAACTGTAAAATAAACTAATTAAATATGTTACCTATACCTACCTATACCTATTAATAATATATATGGTCAAGTTACAAAGTTAAATTAATTACGTAACTTTTTAGCTTTTAACTTTTCTTTAGCTTTGGAACTAGGTACCTATCTAGTTAACGCCTACCTTTGTTTATATTATCCTTAATAATATATAATACATTTACTTATTACTTATTATATTTTAAGTCTTTATACTTAAGTAGGTATGTACCTACCCAGTACTTTAGTAGTTATATACCTACCTTATAGTTCTTGGTAGCTGGTACCTATATAACTACTAAGGAATACAGTAAACAAAAAGAAAATAATACCTATAGTACCTAACTATTTAGTATTTATGCAACGATCCACAAGGCCCGTTAGGCCCTTTATGGTACTATTGATAATTGGTCAGGGTTAATGGTAGATATGCGTAAGTAAATAAAGTTGAATAGTAGTATAATGATCAATAGTCTGTTGTTTGAATAAAAAATCACTCGATAGTCGATAGCGACATATTGTTTAACAATTGTCTCAACAATTCTATTTCACTAATGCACATAATATTATTATCCTCACAGAGGCCAAAGACCCTTTATGTAACCATTGCAACCCAATACTTGTGAACCATTTATATCTATTGATATTATTTTAAAAGATGCGACCAAATAATGGTCGTAGTGGGTACAAACACTACAGATGAGTATCCCTTTTAATGGAAACAAATTTTAAGTGATGAAAAATCGAAAATTTATATCATAATAACACGTAGCGGTTATAGGTAGGTACCACAAGTGTTATATTCCTATAAAAATTGGAGTATTATATGTGGACAGATGACAGTAGGTACATTTACAAGAGAAGTACTTCATCGGAAGGTAGGTGGAAATGCATATCTAAATTTTATTTAAAATGAACTACCTGGAATGCTTCAGGACTTACTTTTAGATTTACCAACATGATGGGGCCCCACCAAATTTCTCTAGAGCAGTGAGACAGCACTTGGATGAAACATTTACTTGTTGGATCTGCAGAGGAGGAACAATTCCATGGCTTGGAAGGTCTCCAGACCTAACTCTTATGGATTTTTTTGTTTGGGGATACTTATTAAAGAACAAGTCTGCATTAAAGGAAGTCGATTCTGAAGCAGAATTAAGGCAGAGAGTTCTTCAAGCAGCTATTGAAATGCGGAGAGTGATGACAGCAGGAGTAACTGGGAGACAAGTACGTAAGGGATCACGTGCTTGTTTGAGGCAAAACCGTTAACACTTTGAATAGCTTTTGCAATAAATGTATGTGTACAAATTATTTTGAATCTCTTGTAATACAATTTTTAAAATTAAAATAAATTTAAATAAAATCAGTTTTGTATTTATTGCTTAGAATTTGTTTACGCTTTTCCCGGTTTTTCCACAAATTAGGTGGAAAACCGGCTCTTCAGAAAAGTTTAACGAAAAAATCTTATACACTGTTGAAAAGCTTATAACATTTTGAAGTTTTTTTGAAATTTGCACCCTCCCACCTTAAAAAATAATTGTTGTTAGATAAAACTGAAATTTTTTAAAATTTCGACATTTTAAAGTTATAAAAAATGTGTGTTATTCTTTTTACCCAAAAAATCAGGTAAGAACCTTGTAAGATATGTTTTCCTAATCCCAATTTTATGAGCTTTCCATCAATGTATTCAAATTAATTTTAGTTTCTACGGTTTAGCAGATATGAACATAATATTGTGAATCAAACTTGCGTTTAACTAAAAAAAACACAAACCTGGAAATTATCACCCTTATTATTGATAATTCGATTATGGTCATAAGAATTTTTTTTTGTTCCATTTGAGGTGTAGAAACACCTCTAGAAGTTTGACACATTTATCGTGCAATATCCTTGTATAGGTATTTATAATTTATGGACAATTCGATATCGGTTGTCGTCGATTAATATCTTAATTAAATGTTGTTTTACCCGTGAACCAATTTATCGTCGACGATGATCAAAACGGTACGTTGGTACCAGAATAAATTGGTCATTGGCTTATTAAGTCAATAACAAAATATAGGTATATTATGCAATAAGCTTAACATCTATTATACTTTATAATTTAATGATAATACGAAAATTCAAAACGATCGGTTCCGGTACCTACTGGTTCTCCAAAAATAAATAACTGTTCCCTTTTGGTTCTGAAAAAAATGTAAAGTTACCGGTTCAGGTAATTTAGGTACCGGAAAGTATGATAATTTTAAATACCTATCCGGAATGCAGATTTAAATAATACATATAGTATGAACTTATAGGTATTTATTTTTATTTTTATTTTTATTTATTCTTCAAGAAGATAATGGGCCCCACTGAACATGTTCGTGTGGGGGCCCCTGAGTTCACAATTCACAATTTAAAATATAAATACCTACATTAAATAGTTCCTATAAATTAAATACTTACAATTTGTAATACTTATACATTTCTCACATACCTAACTATAATATTAATAATATAAGTAATATATAATTTTTTCTCTTTGTTTATATAATATAGTATTATGTAAAACATTGTGTAGGTAGTTAAATAATACAATATAATATGTTAATATAAAACTAAAATTAAGAATAATTACTAAAATCGTACAACTAATATGATAAATAATGCAGTAATCATATACGTTTGTTATGAGTCTGTCTATATTTTGTTCTTGTAATAGCCAAAGTGTAAGGTTTTTTTAAGAATCTTAAAAGAGTTGCTGTGTTTAATTTCTATTGGTAGTAGGTATATTGAAAATTTTTCGACCAATATATAAGTATGTGGATTGTGTTAATTTTTTGTGTATAGTTGGTACTTTGATATTAGATATTTGCCTAGTATTGTGTCCGTGTTCAGTTTTAAAAGTAAGGTTATTTTTAATTATGTAAATTACTGACGCTTTATAAAATAATTTTTGTCATTGTATACCTAAATATTTTGTGTGGTGTCTTGAGGATTTTTTGGATAATTTTTAGTATTTTGTTTTGGATTTTTTTTTAATGGATCTATAGTTGTATCATACGACCCTATATATCTAATTATGGATTCTATTAATGCTTGATACACTAGGTACTCTAATTGTCTTAAGTTCTAAGATATCTATTAAATTTTTAAATGCATACATAAGTTTTCTTAATTTATTTGTTAAACATTTTATGTGGTCATTCCATTTAAGATTATGACACATTTCTATACCTAAGTATTTACAGTTTTTAACTATTTTTACAAAGGTTTGGCATGTTAAAGAAGTATGGGCAACAAACGTTTTAACATTTGTTAATGTATTAGATTCTAAGAGTATATGATCTAAACAGGATCCTCCTATTTCTTTAGTTCTAGTTATACAGTTAACGAGACTAATAAAACCGTATTCATTTATTAAATTGAAATAGTTATTACTTATTACTATCTGTACTATTATTGATTATATCTAAATTTAAGTCACCTTTTATTACAGTGTAGTTAGTTTTATTGGCTCTGGCTCTATGTAGAATAGTTTGTTCGAATTCATCTAAGAAAGAATTAATATTGATTTGGGGAGGTTTGTAAATACCATAAACTGTGAAGTTTGAATTTCCCTTTTTGCAATTTTTTTCTAGACTATACATAAAATTAGTGTTCAGTTACTTGTGTATTTACGATAGAATTATTTATAAAAGCAATTATTCCATCATTTTGATTAATGTAGTTTGTACTTTGTAGTCTTGTACATAGTATAGTTTGGAATTTGAAATTGATTGTCATTTAGATTATGTAAGCCTAGCCAAGCTTCTGTTAAAATAATTATACCAAAAATGATTGTTTGATTATCCAACATTATGCAAAATTCGTCAAAATTTGTATTAGCACTTCTTATATTAAGAGGCTGTCAGCGCACTATTTGTTTTCTCTCTCTGGCTCACACGCAACATAGACAAAATTCATTTACGCAAAATCATTTTTTCTATGTGTTTTAGTAATTTTAGAGTAATGTCACCCATGGCAAAAAAGATAGAGAATAATATTTTTGAGGGAATGACATATCGATTTGTCTAAATATTGTCTCAAAACAATTTAAACATCATTTAAATGTACAACATTTTTTTATTTATTTTGAAAATCGAATACAAAGTCAAATAATAATAAAATATAAAATCGATAAGTCATTCCGTCAAAAATATTATTCTCTATCTTTTTTGTAATAGGTGACTTTACTCTAAGATTACTTAAACGCATATAGAAAAAATGATTTTGCGTAAATTCGTTTTGTCTACGTTGCGCGTGGGCCAGAGAGAGAAAACGAATAGTGCGCTGCTGACATCCTCTTAAGGTGTATAATATTTAATGCATGATCCCTATTTAATATCGTTTTCATGTCTTCCCATGTACCATTATAAGTAATTATTTGATTATAGTCGTTGGCAAAATTATTTCTAAGTATATTGTCTGCCATTATTAGTTCGAAAAATACGTACCTATTATACATCTTAAATTGGCTTTTCTTTGTACTATCGTTTTTATTTTTATCAAAATAATGATAATGTTATAATTGTGTAGTGAATTTTGAAAAGTAATGGATTTTGTTGAATACGAGTGTATAAGAATAGGAATTTGATGATTATTCAATATTATAAATTGCGTCTGATTTTTTTTTCATATAGTGCAGTAGTTTAGTAGTGCCTAAGAAGTGCTGAATTAGCATGTTCTGTTTATTGTGTTTATTTATACTTAACCTACTTAATTTTATATTATTATATGATCTATTTAAGATTTGAAAGTAAGTTATAAATATTATAACAGGTAGTTATTTCCCAATTAAACCCAAAATTATTAAAATTTAAATTACTAGCTATAAGATATTATAGATTAAAACAATGGTTGGATATAACGATATAGCGTTATAGATAATTTATAAAAAAACGTAGATCATCGATACTTTTTATTTGTGTCTTTTTTGCAGAAGATCTGCAATTCCTTGTCCAGATGTATCGGTATCCAAGTTCTTTTGCTTTTGATCTAGTCTCCCAAAGCAGTTTTCTGTTGTAAGCTGTTAAGCTTTCATTAATATACCTATATTCTTGATCCTTTGAATCCAATTTTTCCCCGTTTCATAATGAATTCTTCTCTTTTTTTTTTTGAAGAAAATGCTACGACTATTTGAGGTGCTTCCAAATTACGATTTGATAATTTTCGGTATACATTTTCAATATCAAAAATATTAATATCAATATCTATAATTCCTGCGATATTGATGATATTATTAACTATTGTTTCAATATTTTCATTATTTTCTTTTTTTACACCACTTATTTCTACTAGACACGCTCTTTCGTTTTGTTCTAATATGTTGATTTTTATTTCTAGATTTTGTATTATGCCGTCGTTTTCTTTTAAAGTTTTTTCGAGTTCTAATATCCGGTTACTATTAGGGTTAAGAGACTATCATTAGTAGTTTTATGATTATGATCATATAGTTTATACACAAAACAGTAATACCTATCGTTCAATTATGATGGTTAAAATTATTTTATTTTTGAACCTAAATTAACCTATTTAATCTAAAAATTCCGGTTACTTCTCTTAATTTTTATAGGTTCCGGTTCCAGAACCGATTCTTTTAGGTTTTTGTTCTAATCCCTGCTTTAAACCAATATATAACTCACGTTCGTGAAGTTGGCCCACCTA
>NC_042493.1:70802353-70821935 GCF_005508785.2 Acyrthosiphon pisum | reverse complement strand
AATAAACAAATTTTTGATTATAACAAATTACCTGTATAGGTATCAGAACTATGTAAATAGAATTTTTTTTTTTGTATTGGAAGATTATTTCATGTAGGTATATCTAAAAATAGATTAGTTAATCTCAAATACTTAAGTATTTATAGTAGGTATTTGAATGGTATCTTAAAATTATTTTTTACAACACTGCTCGTACCTACTACCTACCAATCACCTAGGCATAGGTATAATAAAATTCATATGCTCATAGAATTACAACAAGTTAGTATTAATTTATTAGTAGTCACTAGTAAATGTGGAATTCTGATGTTATTATTTATTTTTATTTTTTTTATTAATTTTTGAAGGTATCACCTACCTACAAGGTTATTAGCCTGAGTTACATTTATTTTTACATTGGAAACAAAAAATATTTATTTTTTAATGAGATATTCAACAACAAAGGTTATTAGCATTAAATGTGTTTACATTTTTGTTTTTTTTTTAATTACAAATTTTATTCTAAAATATGTTGTTAAATATTCCGCTATTTGTGCAAATTATTAATTAGTGATAAGGATTTGTAGTTATGGGCCAAAATTACCTCATTAAAAGTAATATATTTCCCTGCCATAAAATTTAAATATTACAACAAATATTACATTAGTTTACTTACTTAGCCACTAGAGTGAACTTGGTACTTACTACTTATCTGCCTAAAGAGTAAAGACTAAAGATATTGCTCCTATTCTTTTAGCAGTCTTTGAGATTTGGTAATTGGAGTTCAATACGAAATTTACTATTTACATACAATATATAAGTAAACGGGTTAATAGGTAGGTACATCTTAAGTTGCAAGGTAAGTAAGTAGGTAAGTTGTAGCCTCGTGAATGTAATATAATTATGGTTTCTAATCAATGAACATTTTAATTAGTAAATTAGGCGACAATTGTCGAACAGTGAATTAATATTTTAGTTGTTTAATGGGTAATATTTTTTAGTAACTGGGTGATATCATTTTTTTTACGTAGATTCTATAGAAAGTACCTACCTATATATTGAATTATTTGAATTATTTGATTAAAAATTAATATAAATTATATATTTCTAGGCAATTTCATAAAAGTTAAATATTTTAGTAGCACACAATGATAAAATAATAATGATATTTGTATTAATATAAAATTATTAAAATTTTGTTCAGTTTGATTAATTGTTTGATCAAGGTATTAAGCTATTTCATTCAGATCGGATGGAAAATGTATTATCTTCTTAATATTTATTGTACAATACTAAATTAATTAAACATAATTAAAAATAGATTACAACAAAATAGGTACAACATGTACCTATACTCGTATCTTAAAAAAAATTTATACCATATTCCAAATATTTTCAGGCATAAAATAAATATAAAATGCGGTTTGTGTAAATTTGTGCATATTCTACAATATTTTTTGCATACAAATACAGACCCTAATCATTACAAATTAGTAATTTTAAAAATATTTTATTACCAATATAGATATAAACGTACATATTATATATATATATATAAACATACGTGTATTCCTGCAAAGTAATTTGTACAATTTTACTTATAAAATACAGCATTAAAGCTGTTAATACATTTTTTACATTCATTTAATTTATAGTTAATACCACAAAATGTTTAAGTACTCTAAATTAAACAAATAGGTACAATAGTACAACTACCAATAGTTATTAACCCACAATTTATAAATGTGTCTATGTCTTATATTTTAAACTAATGTTTAATTATATATTAAAATCAGAGTAAATAGTCAGCGTATTTGACTCTAACATGACAATATAAACTATCATATACATTGTGAAGTTCTATATTTGAGATATTTAACCATACATCATGTTAATAAGTTTGTTTACAATATAAACTTCTAACAAAGAACTTTTACAATTTACAAATATTCATTAAAATACATTAACTTTTCAGATATTTATAAACGATATTATGATATAATGAGCTATTTCAGTATTATTTTTAATATTAAATTTATTAACTCTAGTACATATTTGATTATTGAAATGTATGTAATACCATAAAACAAGTTCTGATTATTTTTTACTCTTTGTAATATAATTAAATTAATTTAAGTAAATAACTACTCAAACTGTTTACATGATAGTAAATATAATATAACTCGGTCATGTGTTCAATAATTATATAATGGATAAAAAAAATAATTAATAATACATTTTACAATAATATAAGCAAAAAAAAAAATACAAAAATACATTTTGATATAAAGCTAACTATTAACTTATAAAAATGGGAAAAATACAAATCAAAATGCAAAATTACATAGAAATAAAAAAAACTTTTTTGGAATATGAATTAAGATTATAAAGTTAAACATTACAAAACATTTAAATTAGTTACAATAATCATATTTCACTTGCGTCAATATATTTAAATAATATATACCATTAAATAAAATAATTCAATAAACATACATTTATGCAAAAAAAAAAAAAATTTCATATGAAATTATTCTTTCAATGCACTGGAATAATAGTAATAACCATGGTAAAAATTCAATCATAAAGTTTAAAAGAACTAGTAACACACAGACAGCTATTTCTTTAAAAGTATGTTTAAAAATAATAATTAGCTTTCTAATCAATAAAACTTTGCTCCACACACATCTTCACTCTTTTCTCATACTCTCTGCGATTCTCCTTATACAATTGGGCAGCCATAGAATTAGCTGGTGAATTAGGATTAGGATCACTAAGAAGCGATTGAATGGATGTCAAAATAGCAGCTACATCATAAGTAGGACTCCAGCGATTCTGTAATATATCAAGACAAATGCCTCCATCTGCATAGACATTTGGATGAAACATTTTTGAAACAAATCTAACTGTTGGAGGCTTGTTAGGATATTCTTCAGTAAATTCTATTGTCAATTTAAATGTGCCATCTTCAAATGGAGTATCATGTGGTCCAAATATCACAGCTTTCCACAGCATGATATTGTTATCAGTGGGTGTGCCACTGATACCTGCAGGTGGATCTTCTTGTAATTTTTTGAAGTCTCGCATCAGTCTACGTCTGGCAGGTGTTGACATGATAAATGGTAACTTTTATGTTTCAATAAAAACAAACCTGTGAGAAATAAAATAAAAATTAGATACAATTTAATAAAATAATATAGATTGGGTTAGGTATGTCATAGATTTTTTACATCATATTTATTTGTCAGACATTTAAAATTAAATAAAAAAATATACGTGCATTCTGTACATTCAAAGAAAGCTAGTAGTAGGTAACTAATTACAAAAAAAAAAATAAAAATTCTCAATGGCACTCTCAACATTTTTTGACGGATGACAGAAAAATTGATTGCAGTTGACTATCTGGGTAGCCATCTTGCCAAAATAACATTAGGATATATTAAACATCAATAAATATTCAATAAATATCAATAAATATCAATAAATATCAATAAATATTCATTTTACAATTCCTAATATTTAAAAAAATTAACACTCATAGTAGCATATTAATTTTTCTTGTTTTTTGAGCCATGGCATTACAAACTTCTTCCTAGATGGCCATCATTATTAATTGAGATGGTTCTAAGAAATGTAGTTAATTTGTCAACAATAATAAGTCACAAATACTGTAAGTTCTTTCAGTCATAGTATTTTTATTAGGTAGGTTTTGAGTATTTTCATACATGAAAATGTTTTTTTCAGGAGCCAATGTATACTATAATAAAATAATAATATATAAAACTAAAAAAATTGAAAACCGAAAATGTCCGTAAACAGCTCAAAAAGAGTCAAAATATTTTCAAAATTGTATGGTGTATAGGAAATGCTAATATAAACATTCAATAAAATTTTCAAATATCTACAGTCATTCGTTTTTTAATTACAATAAAATAAGAATTTTGTCACATGAGAAATAGAGCAAATATCCAATGTTGTAAAAATTTGAATTTCAAACGATCATAAAAATTTAATTTGACTTTCTTATAGATATTTTTTGTTTGATAAAGGTAGATAATCTTATTTATATTTTAAAAATTGACCTCCCCAATGCACCAACGATATTCACTTTCCAATCGAACAAGATACTGAAGTTGAAAATCAAAGCATTATTTCGACTACTTATCTTGTACACACACAAAAAAAAATAAAAAAATAAAAAAATAAAAAAAAACACACATCATTGTAAAATCAATACATTCATCGTTCCACTCAGAATCTAAAAAATTCTAATATCAAAAGTAAAAATTGGAAAACTACAGTTAAGAGTATTTTAGTATTACCTAATACCATTTACATTTTACATACTCTATGTATAATGTTTATGTATGTACTTATTATATTATACTTACGTCAATGAAACTGCAATAATTTAAGAAGATTTATAATAAATCCCAAAATGTAAATTATACCCAGGTACTTATGATTTTTTTCAAGCAAAAATATTTAGTGCCTACCCACTAAAATATTTCTAAAAGTGTTGTTGAAGTGCGGACAATATTTTATGTTAAGATAATATTGGTTCAACCAATGGTCTCGCAGTAGTCACGATCGCTTGCGGCTACAGTAAACAACTATAGGTAAGAATATCATAGATGAACAAAGAAATTAGATAGAGATAAAATTGAGCTCGAAATGCAACCAACACTATTGCATCAGAATTTGCTATGAACATTATTCAAATATTCAATCATACAAATCATAAATAATTACAATATAGGTAATTATCTGGGTAATTACAGTAAATTAACGACCGTATATAATGACCCCAAACAAGATGACAATATAAAATATTGTAACTTGTATTATGAGCGCATTGAGGATGACATGTTATCAGACGATCCTTTAACTCAGCAATCAGCTCCTCGGTCCCGCTATAATTATTGTAGATGTGCCAACATTTATTTCTCAGAATACAAAATTGAAAACAATCAGAAAGTTTTATTTTTCCGTCAGAGTCCTGATAATACCACGTTTGAAGGCGGTGACCGGACGGCCATTGAAAATTGTTATCTGGGCCAAAATAACGACTTACTGCGACGGAGTAAACGCATTTTGCGACCGTCGTGAAACGATCTAAACGCGTAACGAGACAACAATTATTAATATTCAGACTTACCGACGACGACGGTCACTGCAAAAGTGCGAACGGCTCTGGAGTCTCGACGACTGGACGACGGTGGTCGGCGGACGGCGGCGGTGGTTGTCCAGGCACGGATATAGCTTATTATTTATTTTTTTTATAGGTACTTATTACCTATTATTGAGTTTATTATTAATACTATTTTATATCTGGGGTGCCCAGACAGCCAACAAAAGTCAAAACTGAAAACTATAGAACGGCGGGCCAGTCGTTCCTCATTATCTGTTGTGACTCTGAAACGCAATTTTACGATACGTCTTCGATGTGTTATTGCGTTGACGTTATCGATATTCGGCGGTGGTCGCGATTGTTGGTACCGTACTATCGTATCGATTTCGCAACATGGCAATACGCGGTTATTCATATTTAATTTTTTCGTATCTCCTACCCGCCCCCCCCCCATCCTACTACAATCGGACAACAGCGCTCGCCGGCCGCGGCTGCCTCCACGGTTCCCACTACGATTTCCGAAACCGGCTATCTAATCTATTCATTTTTTTTTTCATTCTTACATTACTATTTACTACAATAGTAGATAAACAATGCATCATCGTAGGTTGTAATACATTTTATAGTCACTGAAGACTGAAGAGTGAAGAAGACTGAATCACGACCGCCACTGCTTCGTTTAGGTAGTACTAGTTGGGTATGAAATCAGAAAATACTACCTATACGGCTATACATACATTCGTGGGTGATTAGTAGGGTTCGGATACGAAGGGAATATAGTCAATAAAAAAACCAATTCAAATGTGAAGAAATACCAAAAATAAGCATTTAATTTATACAACTAAGCAATTACTATTTAAATTTACTAAACAATTAAATAAATTTCAGTTGATTTAACGAGGTAATTAGTATTAAAAAAATAATTAACTTGGTACTATGTAGGTACCTACAAAAACGATATTTTAACTTGCCTTAATTGATACTTTATTGATATCGACAATATTAAATCCCATTAAAACTAATTATAAACATAACATCAATAATGCGTCGTCTTCACAAGCTCTTATCGATGTATTCTGTCAATATGTATAGAAAACTATCAGGTCGATTAATATTTAAACACATGCAAATTAAAAAGAAAAAAAGCAAACAAGACATTTATGGGTAAAAAAGTAAAAATTTCACTCATTATATTAGAAATGAATGGAGAAACAATTTAATTTAAAAATTATTTTTTTATTATTACTTATTCAAAAAAAGGCATTTGCCTTCAAATTCGAACACTATTGATTAGATACTGATTTATGGTATGTCGATCGTGTGCAATATACTTGGAATATACTAACTACCTACTTCTTTAAGTATTTTACTTATGAAACCTTAACTGGTAATAACCTTACATTCACTATATTGTAATATAACTTTGTTTATAATGTATATTACCTACCTATACAAATCATTTTTATTTTATTATCTTTTTTTTTTTATTCTTAATTATGTCTATGTATGTACAGACGTATATTTAATAATTTTATATAGTTCAATAAATAATAACTCAAATATTAAGCCATCTCTCATACTTAACTAAAACTAATTTAAATTATATAATTTTATCCATCATAAATTATTTCATTCCGTATTATATAATCAATGGGTAACCTAACTAACATAATATCATCAACATAATATAATAATTTTTTTCTTAATACCCATGATTATACATTTTAATGTTATAATTTTTATATGCCATGAGTTGCAAATATTAAATTGGTTATTCAATATTGAGTAAAAATGTATTTTTTAACAAATACCGATTGCAGTTTAACCAGTATTTTAAAACATTCAGGTGAATAATTGTACAAATTGCAATTAATAAGACTATTGATATTACCTGCAAGAGTATAATTATTATGATTGTAATGCCACTGCAGGATCTGAAAAAAAAAACGTTTCAGTTACCTAAAAATTTTATAATTTTCAAATATTCTTCTTATTTGCTTACACAAATATTTTTAATTTATACATTTTAGTGGAGTAGTTTACAATAAATGTATGATGGTGGACAAGAAGAAACCCAATCAGCAGAACCCTGAGCCCTGCAGAAATTACAAAAATGAACTGAGTTTACTATCAGATGAGAAAGCGAATGAAGTAGTGGGAAGATCACTTAAAATATATGTAAGTAGGTTAACTGTATATTTAATACTAATTTTGTATCAATCTAACATGAACACTTTTTTTCAATATGAAGAAAATCTGTTAATTTATCTAAAACAAAAGTTAAAATTGTAAGTAAAGTTTAAAATTGG
This sequence comes from Acyrthosiphon pisum, assembly GCF_005508785.2. Taxonomy (NCBI): domain Eukaryota; kingdom Metazoa; phylum Arthropoda; class Insecta; order Hemiptera; family Aphididae; genus Acyrthosiphon; species Acyrthosiphon pisum. The sequence goes on along the minus strand of NC_042493.1, from coordinate 70,814,516 downwards.
GTAGGTATTAACCCGTAAGTGTTATGGTCTGGTCCCATAGACAGACCGCCGCATTTTTTTTGTTTTGGTTTACTTCTTAAATTATCTAAAAAATTAATTAATTTCTTTAAAATTATAAAATTTGAGTTGAAATATAATCAAATATTGGCACTGTAAATATATTATTTCTACAAATAATGCGACGGAACAATTGAAAAATATGGTCTTACCTAATATATTTAACAAAACTAAGTGGTCTAGGAGACTGCACCATACCATTAGAGTAATTTTTGTTCACCGTACCACTTACGGGTTAACGCGTTTGCCGCGGATGATGCATATTAGCTTCATTAAGCATATGTGGTCATCTAAAAGGTATCATGTACATTATTATTCAATGCATATAGAAATTTAGTTAGTGTAACAAAAAAACTATGTAAAAAACATAGATAACAATTCTCAGTCAAAAATTTTAAATTTGATACAATTTGTTAAAATTTGAAATTTAAATACTTGTAAAAAAAAATAGTGCTTATGTATTTGTAATATTTTTTAACTGATATAGTAATAATATATCAGGAGCCTTGTATCTCACTTTTTTACCAACAAATACAATTTTATTGAAAATTATAGAAAAAACAATTAAAAAAATTAAAAAATAACAATGTCCATAAACCGCTCAAAAAGAGTCAATATGTTTTGAAAATTTTATCGAGTATGGTAATTGATAAAATAAACATAATATAATATACTTTAAAAGTATAAAATACTCACGAATAATATGTTTAAACTACAACAATATATCTAAAGTCATGATTATTTGTTCAAATAACTAATTTTGTCCAAATTTGAATTTAAAACGTCCATAAAAAAAACTATGTTTGTATAATATATTTTTAGATTTTTTGTATATAATATGAACTACTTAATATGAAAAATCTTGTTTTAAGTTTTCAATCTTAAGCCATAAAAATTTGAACAACAAAATAATTTGTTACTTTTCGAGATTTTAATGAACTTTATCAACATTTGAACTTTAAATGCTCATAAATTAAAAATCTTGTCAATGTATCTTAAAAAGTTTTCAACTGCTATTATAACTAATGAAGTATCTTGTATTGCTAGCGAGCTATTTACAAGCATTTTTAACCAACGAAAAATATTTTATTAATATTTGTAAAAAAAAAAAATATCTATTACCAACTCAAAAAAAAAATTTCAAGTGTTTACAGTTATTTGTTCTTGAATTACATTAAGTTAAGAAATGCAATAGGTTATTGGTAATTTACTGGTGAATATCAAAGAGTGTAAAAAATAGTAACATTTTTGTGAATTACTAACTTAAAATATTGTGATTTTCAAGTATTTTTTCAATATTTTAACTTCAGAGGATTATAAAGGTTATTATGAATTTACGCTCAACTTTTTTTTTAAATTACACTTAGATTAACATAAAATATGAGGAATCTTGTATTAAATTTTCATATTTTTTGACTGAGCGATAATTTTTTTATCAATAATGTAATTAAATAAAACATAAAATGTCTTATGCCTAGTAGAAAAAGCTCAAAAAATTAAATATTTTAAAATGTTTATCATGTAGAGAAAATGCAAATGCAAATTATTTTTATAAACATTTAAAGATTATAAAAATGTTTAAGAACTTTTATAAATTTAGATTAATTTTAAGCTATTGCCTATTTATATTATCATGAATCTATTTACACCGTTTTACGATAAGTTGGGATTGACTCAAAAATTAATAATAATTTACGATGTAAATATATACTATAATTAATTAAACTTACTATATTATCTATTAATAGTAAAATAAATTAACTACTGTAATTAAGCAATTAATAACAAAAATAAATTCAGTTATAATGTATCTTTTAGGCTTTGTCACTAGAGCTGTAAAATAACAGTTAAAAAAATCCACATATACCTATATACATTTTATTTTTAAGTGATATTAAATAATCATAAGATAAATTAAACATTTTACAATATTGTAAATAATTTAAAATTAGAAATACAAATTTAAATTTATATTCATACTGTAGTTAGAAGGTAGCCATCAATTATTATTAATGGTAAAAGAGTGTAATTTTTTTTTATAAGTTTAATATACAACAAACATTTACTTAAATAAAAAAATATCAATCCATGGAATTTTTTAGTAATTATTAACCTATGGACTGATTTATTTGATATTTTACTGATTGTGAATATATATTTTTTAGTATGTTGTAGAAAGTTTAAGAATTACAAATACATTTCAATACAAAATCAATGAATTTGTTGAAGCTCATATGTTTATCATAGATCAAGAAGTTCAATTGTTTTTAAAAAAACCCAAACCTAACGAAGATGAACTTACTGTAGAGTCTATATATTCTGGAATGGCTGGAATTGCCTTGCTATACAATTTTTATGCTAACAAAATACATAACAAAAATAAAGCTATAGAGGTTTGTTTTATATTATTTTATTATTATTATATTAAGTTCATAGACTTGATAAAATTAGAATATGTATTTGGATATTATAGCCTATAATTATTATCATTTACTTTATACTTCTTTTGCACTAAAACCTGTTTTTGTGAGTATGTAAAACATATATCATATTTGTAACAAGTTCACACTATTTACCTGTAATTTAGAAAACTGACAACCTTGGTCTGAGTTGAATTTAATGAAATGGTTGTCTTATATCTATAATGTTTGTCATGGATTTTAGATTATAAGGTTTTCTTACCGGGGCGAGATTTGTTATATTGTAAGACTTTGTTTAAAATGTATTATATGTATTACATTTATAGGCTAAGCTGATCATCGAAAAATGTTTGTCAATATTAGATGAAAACTCTGATAGTGTAACATATTTAACTGGGAAATCTGGTATATTTGTAACAGCTACTGAAATTTATCGAGATCTTGGTGATATTAAAAATGCAAAAAAAATGATTGAAAAGTATTTATCATGATATATACCATATTTATAATTTGATATTGTTTAAATATATTTATTTTTTTGTTTTTTGTTTGGTATAAATAGAGTTGTGGATTTGTTGCCATTAGCATTGAATCAAAAAATGCCCGATGTTTTACTTTATGGACGAGCTGGATATCTATACTCTTTACTAATACTTAAAAAGCTTGGATGGGAGGACCCAGACAGAGATAAACTGATACGCAAGGTATCAAATCAAAAATGTTATGTTTTTTTATTTTGTAATTTACTTGTACTTAGTAAAATGTATGAATAAAACAGGTTGTGCTATCGATTTTTAACAACGGTATTCAGACATGTGATAGAGATAAACCAAGAAGAACTTCTCTCATGTACAAATGTCACAACAAAAAATACTTGGGGGCAGCTCAAGGTTTATCGGGTGTTATACATTGCCTTCTTCTAGTATGTTTTTACACCTACGTACAGTCTTGTAAAAAATACTTTTTAAATGTATTCAAGTACAGATACAGATACTTATTTTGAATAACAGTGGAATACGTATTTGAAAACTCCTTAAGAGTACGCTATATAGCCATTTGTTGTCTTCGTTTTACAAGTGAGTTACATACCAAATTTACGCTCAGGAGAATGTGTTTAGCTCTAATAATTTAAAAATTAGAGTGAGTCGATTTTGAAACTTAATGGTATGTACATTATCTGGGCTTGTAGGTGGGTTTTTTTTACGATAGTTAAACTATTTAGTAAGTTATACGTATATAATATAGTGTAAATTAAAAATGCTCATAACTCACTTAAAATCTGAACTATCGTAAAAAAGCCACATACAAAAATAGATAATGTTCTTACCATCAAGTTTCATAATAGGTTGATTCACTCTAATTTTTAAACTAACTGAGTTAAACGTGATCTGCTACTTGTAAATTTGCTATATTATGCACGTGTAAGACGGGGACAACAAATATCTGTGTAGCATCCTCTTAAAAAAGTATTAGAGTTCAAATACAGATACTTACAAAAAAGTATATTTTATAACTATCAAATACTTTAAAATTCTCGACAAATTGGATTTTTTTTTATACCTATCTGTTTTTTTGTCAAGGTTGTGTATAAGTTTGTAAAATAAAATATACGAGTATATATTATTAATTTTTAATTTTATTAATTTATTTCAACCAAATCAATTACAATCAAATAATTAGGTACAGTAAATTACATTAATAATAGCTGATATGTATACCTGCTAAGCTTTAAGTTTGTATCTGGTATACAGTAATTATTATTATATTATGTTCTGTTTTTTATTTTTTTTTTATTTTATGATATTGAATTAAAAATAAAAATGTGTAAACTAAAAAGAAAAAGTATTTGATTTTAAATATTGATACTATGAGAGAGTAATTAAAATACTGTTTTCAAAAGTATTAAAACTGTATTTGAGTGCTTAAAATGTATTTCATGGTATTATAAAATTAAGTATGTTCGTCTTTTTTTTTTTTTTATTGTTCCTTGTCTAAAAATGTTAAAACTTTATTTTATATGTTTTTAGGCAAAAAGTTATCTAACAAAAAGTGAACTAGACGATCTTATTAAGCCAGCTCTTGACTACTTATTGACACTGAGGTATAAATCTGGGAATTTACCAGTTTCTCTGTGTAATGATCCTGATCATTTAGTTCAGTGGTGTCATGGTGCTTCGGGTGTCACACACACTTATGCACTAGCTTACAAAGTAAGAAATGTTTAAATATATATATTGCAACACAGTGGCGTAGCCAGGAATTTTATATGGTGGGGGGGGGCTAAGTATACAAATACAATATGTCTTTTATTTACACTTTTTATTTTTTTATAAAGTCAACACAGTCAATGAGGGGGTTATATATAGCCCCTTAGCGCCCATTGGTTACGCCACTGTTGCAACAGATTTTACTCAATATTATAGGTACAATATAGTACTATTTTAAATAATATTTGTAGTATGTTTTGTAATATTAATTCTGTGTGATTTTGATTTTTGAATATTTTTTCAAATTATTTCTTCTTTAAAAACAAAACTAATTTTAGTATACAGATTGAATTTTTAAGTACGCTCAGTGGTCACCCCCACTTTTTTGCTTTATTTGTGCAACTATTCAAATTCTGAATTTTGGAATTTTTAAGTGTAATTAAAGACAATATTTTCAAATACAGAAGAAATTGTTTAAAATTACATTAAAGGGACCAAATAGGTTGAAATAACCTATAGTCATAACTAGCGATTAAATTTTACATATAAATTTACCTTTGCATTTTTCGGGATCTTAGTATAAAATTTGAAATTAACAGACTATTTCCCTTCGTATTTACAGTGCAGAATAACTCAGAAACTTTTCGTTCAAATTTTGACTACAATACGTCAACATTTTTAGAAGAATCATCCGATTCACAATTTGCATTAAAACATGTAGGTTTATATTAAAAAAATCTTAGTTTGTAATGCCACAGGATATTTCTTAAATTTGGTGAATAATATTAGTATATGAAAATATTGTCATTAGTTAAACTTAAAAATTGCAAAAATCAGAATTTGAATACCTATATGAATAATTTAAACATAAAAATGGCGTAAGCATACATAAAAATTGATCTTGTATATTATTACCAACTAAAACTTTTAATTATTTTAGTGTGGTGTAAAATCTTCAACTTTTTGAGGGGGGGGGATGCATCTAATACTGATTAACAATTATAATAAAGCCAAATTGTATACTTATTATTATTAAACTATTGTGTGCTAATAATATTTTTATGAGTTTAAATTTAAATAAATACTTTATATATATTTTATTTGCGTATTTCAATAATTTATAATATTAATATATTAAAAATAAGTACTATTATTTATAAAATTCAGATGAATTGTAAAGTATACAGCTCGCAAATACGTATTGTACGCAATACAATTAACACAATGTCATTCAAAATAATCAGTTGAAGTAAAGTAATGGTTAGGTGAAGTTAGAAATTGTTGTCCAGAATTTTATAAAACTTAATTGTTGAACCACCCTATTCTAGCTTATGATTATTTATATTTTAATAATAACAAACAGATCATATACAATTTACTAATCTATGAATAGTATTATTTTTATATTAATTTATGAAATGTTCTCTTTTTTTAGATGTGAGTGTGGTTATTTTTTTAAGCAGTTCTAAGTTTACATAGTAATATATAACTTCTCTTTGAACGTTTATAAAAACAAAAATATTTTTAGTTCTTTAAATATGGTTAATGTTTGAACAATATCTATCAAAAAACAACCTTATAATATGATACAAATATTATAAGTAAAAATGCTATTATATATTTATTTTCTTATTATTTTAACAGGCCCTTTTAAGTATTGATAAATTAAACATTACTTGAATAATCATAAAATTCTAAATCTACATTCTCATTTGTCATTATAGTGTTAGGTGTTAGGTTGTTTAACACCTTAAAAAATTTAATAAATATGCACAACAAATATCAAAATATGCCTTTAAATAATCAATTAATATGTTATTATTAAATAGGTACGTTGAAATTTATTGTATTATTCTAGCGCCGGCTTTTATTTTTTCATTTATTTCTAAAAAAAACATATTTAACTGTCATAAACATCCTAACTTTAGTTGTTAGCTTTAGCAATTTATTTGGTAAGTAATTATACTCTGTTCCATCTAAGAGTGAACCACTCGGTTGACCAAAACACATTTTTTCCACGCATTCCTACAACAATCCGTGTGAGTTTTAACACGTGCGCCCGACGGCCGATGATGACTGTCCGTCAATCACAGAACGCATAGCCATCGGATGGGATTCAGGCACTATTCGGCAGCTCAGTCTCCATGGCCGAAAGTGATTCACTCTTAGATGGAACGGAGTATAGGTGTGATATACACATATTAATATATTATTAATATATTAGTTATAAATACTACTATTGATTTTATAATATAAGTATATTTTTTATAAATTATAAAATCGTTAATTACTTATAAAAGGTTCTGCTGTTCTCATGGCTTATGATAGACTATAATAATATGTATGTTTGAATAATTAGTTATGTTTTCAAATTAGGTTTTTCTAGATGAGAAGTACCTTAATGCAGCAATACAATACGGTGATATTGTATGGAAACGTGGTTTATTGACTAAAGGATATGGACTGTGCCATGGCGTTAGCGGAAATTCTTATGCTTTTATGTCATTGTTCCAATTAACTGGAGTAAGTTTATTAAAATACTGTAATTATATTTTTTTAAGCTAAGTGTGGATATGTTATATATGTATTTGTATAATAAAGTATGCATGGCCTATTATTATTAGTAATATTGTAAAATAACAAATATCAATGAACCATGGTTTTATTTTTACTTTAATGTTTAAAGTTTAAATAGATATGATAAACACAGTATAAACATGCAACTTGGTGGCTCTATGTGCCTAGGGTCCCTCACCCATGAACACAGATATTTAAATATTAAATAGCAAAAGTGGGCATTAATGAGTTAAAAAGTTTATTTTATTTTAAATTTTTAACTTGATAGTCACTTTTGGGTTTTAGTTAGTGCTAGGTATCTTAATACTGCTAACTTATCTTAAATGTTTTTTAATTAACATCAAATCATTAAATTAAATTATCATTTCAAGAAATTGAGTTAATTTATTTTGTTTTTTGATTTTGATTGTACCTATGTTAAATATATTTCCGGTAATATTTAGAGTGAATTGTTTTTTTGCTTGGTGATGAAAAACTTCAATGTAGTTAAATATACTTGTGTACCTATAGAAATATAGTATAAATACCACATATTATTATATAGTTTTAAGTAAAAAAAATAAAGTAGGCCAATTTTATAAATAAATTATTATTTGGTAAATTCTGTCAAGACTTATTTTTGTAGAAATGGTTGCTTTATTTTGATAGATTTTGTTCACATATTTTTGTGCGCTAATTTAATATTGTTTGAATCTAAAATTATAATGGACATTTACTTCTTATTATAATTGTAATTAGTTTATTCTAAGTTATAATTAATTTATAATTATATATTCGGTATGTAGGTCTTACAACCATTGTACTGTACTAAGTGTACTTCTAAAATTATGTGATATATGCTCTACAAACCACAATCATGTTGTTTATTTATGATTTACCAATGCTATATTTTTGAAAAAACTATCTATGTAGTTATATTTTACTAGATGTTATGTTTTGAATGGATTTGGTTCAATAGAATTAAATGTATCTATTATTTCAACTTTATTAGCATTAAACAATATTATTTTTTACAGAAAACTAAATATTTATATCGAGCTGCAAGGTTTGTTGACTGGTGCTTAACAACCAACCGTCAAAATAGAATACCTGACAACCCATATTCAATGTTTGAAGGTATTTTTATATTTATATTAAATGTTAATTGTTAAATGTCTTAACCATTTTAATTGTTTTTAACAAAATATCTATGAAACTAAAAAATTAAAAAAAATTTTTTTTTTTTTGATTAGCTAAGTGATTTATATACAAGGTTAACTTAATCTTGTTGAACATACGTATACCTAAGTCAGTTTATTGGAAACTGTTGGGAAACTACCAACTTTCTAAAGTAAAGGAATTAAGCTAATGATTTCATTTAAATCTGTATACATAATATAAACCAAGCGTGCCCAACCCGTGGAAGTATTTCAACCGGCCCGTGACCGTTTTATACAATTAGAAATTTCTATTGGTATAAATAAATATAAAGATAAAACATCTTATTATTAATAAGCTTTTAAGAATTCCAAAATACCTTATACATTTTAAGAATAATAATAGTGTATAATGTATATTTTATCAAACTTACCGGTATATACGGTCAAAAGTATAAATATAAATTTTGAATGTGTCCCCCAAATTGAAAAAAGTTGTTATAAACTATTAGTATTGTAGTCATTGTTCATAATATTAATCTTTTTTATGGAATTCTATGCATATAGTTTATTGACATTTGTAATAACTACGAAAACGAATAGTTAATTTATTGTTGTATATTTTATCTGATACTATCACCTTTGTTATCTTTTTTACAACTGTCCTTTAGTGTTAAAAATTATATATTTCCAAGTCAAAAATTTAACACTCAAGTCTCATATTTTACCTGTACATTCATTCCACTACTAAATGCTTAACAGTTGTCATGCTATTAAATTGTTAACCAATGAAAATTCATCATATAATATAAAAATATTTGTATCGCAAATATCAATTATTTAAGCTAAATAATATGGTAGGTAGTACTATAAAATTTTTTACATTTTTATTTATGCAGGTGTCGCTGGTGTTACATATGCTCTAATAGATGTGCAAGATCCTATAGGGGCCAATTTACCAGGATTCTAATTTTTCAATTATTGCAGATTACTCATATTTTTACGAAACAATGTTCTGGTCCATACAAGCTGCCTAAGCAAATGGTATCTTGTAAAACAATTTTATTTATATACGTTTTAATATTATTTAGATACTATTTATTATAAAACACTAAAAGTCACTCAACCACATATTTAAAACTGATATATAGTTTTATGTTTTTAAATTTTTATTCTTCATGTCTGTGTAGTGTTTTTACTCATGCAAACATTTAAGTTATTTATAGTTTATGGTGTATGGTGTATCAATGTCCTCTTAATAATACTTGAATTAATAATATTAATGGTTCATTAATAATCATAACATTTTTATCAAGACTGGTCACATAGTATAGTTAAATATTAGTATGTAGAATTAAATGTACTAACTCTTTAATTTACTTTAATAGTTCTTAAATTTAAATTAAATTATATAACTTTTGTTATATAATTTATTTCCCAGCTATCTAAAATTAAATTAGTTTAAATAATGTACTAACGTTTCCAGCTTTGCCTTACCATAATATCATGTGTATTGTATGAATGTTATGTGATACATTGGTATTGAGACTTGAATATGTATAATAATTAGGGTTAGGATGCTTATGCACTAAAAAATTAATAAATATGTATGCACTAAGCACTTATTGACAAAAAAATTTCTAAATATTCCATGAAAAAATTGAAAAATATGCATTTATAACTTTATATTTTAATTATTTAATGAAAATTAAAGAAGGTTTTTAAAAAAATGTATCTAATTATTAATTACAATTATAAATACTTATAAATGTCTTAATTAAAAGAGTTGCATTAAACAGCAGTAGTTTGTTTTAAATGTTTGATTGTGTAGTGTGTATGTGCATGTATATCTCCGAATATCATTGTGGGATTCCTGACAATGAGTCAGTGGCATTATTTCAGTTTTTGAGGGAGGGAGAGGGGTCAAAATTGTTAATAAAACTATTGTTAAATATGTTAAATAAAACTGAAAAAAAAAGCGCTTGCTAACAATTACATTACATTTGCATTTTTATCTCAATACAAATAACTTTCTTACATATTTTATATAATTGTATAAATACTATTACGGTTATCTGGTTACTATCGTAGGCATAAATAACCAATTTTTTAGAGATATAACAATGACTAAATAATTAATACAATATAATATGTAGAGGGGATACCTAAATATATTACCTATTAACTACTATAATATAAAGTCTCAAAATAAGCCCATACCTGACCCGGCAATGGCTCTCTAATGACAAGGGTGCAAATTCCTACCCTACCGCCCCCCAAATGACGCCACTGTGTAATGAGTAAGTGATAACTTTTATATGATCTATATAAAATACAGATGTTAAAAACTCAGATTCAGTTTAAAGTTAATTACATTTTTTTTCTCGATTTTTTGTATCGAAAACTAAAAAAAGTCCATTATATTAAGCATTTATATGCTAAATTTAGGATAACATGCAAATATAAGTAAATAAAATATTGTTATTTGAATCTAGACTATCATAAAACAAATTTCTATCAATAAAACATACAAAATCATAAACACCCTAACCATAATGGTATTTATAATTTAATTTTTACTTATTTTACTTTAATTTATTATTTTATATTACATTATAACAAATATAAATGTATAATATATATTTTAAAATTGTTAAGAATTATAGCTATAATAGATGAATACACAATACACATTTATTATTATTATTATTTATTTTTTTAATTAATTAAACAGACTTGTATAAAATAGGTACAACTATTATTTATAACCTGACTGAAGTATAATAGTGAACTACAATAAAAGTTCTATTCGAACTCCTTTGTTAAAACTATTAACTTTTATGATTTATCCAATAGGTATAATTGTTAAATTAACTATTCCTATCATTTTAATGTGTAGAAATTATATAATAACACATAGAACAAAACTTAATAGTGCCATATTATATATATATTTTTAGATTATCTAATTATACTTATAAAATGAAATTCATATTTTATGTCTGAACATTTTTTTTAAAATTAATTTCATTGTTAATAAAATCTTATCAATAGTAAAAATAATTTTAATGTATTCTTAGACCATTATAATAGTTAAAGGAAGCTTATGAATTATTTACTTTATTATTGCTTGTATTTTGAGGTTGTTGGTAATGGACCAATTTAGTAGACTAGTCATTAAAATAAATAATAAATATAAAGTATGTAGTTTTTAGATTCAGTTTTTCAAATTAAAATTGAAGAATGACTTAAAGTATACTTAATTTTGTTCTGTTTGCATTTGGTTTTACGCTTTTGATTGAGTTGTTTTTTAAATTGTATTTTGTTTTTGTCCTTTAAATTTTAATTTATGTATAATAAAAACTTACCTATTTCTTTTATTTTTAGAACTGTGTAAATGAACTAACATTGTTTTACATTTTGACACATTTACATAAACAGTATAATACTACTAATCGTGTTAATATAGTTATAGAAATTTTTATTAGTATGAACTATGGTTTAAAAAGAAAACTAAAATTAATTAAATTTTTTAATGTAGTTCAATTTATATTTTGAAACTACTCATTATCTAGTGTGGGTGCTCTGTACTAATCATAAATATATGGACTGTGCTTTCCCTATACCCTGCCTTAGGTTCCCTAGTGCCAATATTGTTCAAAAGAGATAGCAAATACCTGACACCTGTCCATATTATGGTGGTTCCAATGATGTATGCCAGCGGTTCTTAAGAGGACGCTACACCCGCATTTGTTGTCTCCGTCTT
>NC_042493.1:70793705-70802246 GCF_005508785.2 Acyrthosiphon pisum | reverse complement strand
GAGGACGCCACACCCGCATTTGTTGTCTCCGTCTTACAAGTGCATAACATAGCACATTTACGCTCAGCAGAACACATGTAGCTTAGTCACTTTAAAAATTAGAGTGAATTTACCTATTATGAAACTTGATGGTAAGAATATTATCTATGTTTGTATGTTGGTTTTTTACGATAGTTCAATTTATTAGCAAGTTATACGTATACAATATACCGTAAATTAAAAATGCTCATAACTCACTTAAAAATTGAACTATCGTAAAAAACCCACATACAAACAAAGATAATATTCTTACCATCAAGTTTCATAATAGGTCGATACACTCTAATTGTTAAGCTAATGGCATAAAACGTGAACTGCTGAGCGTAAATTTGCTATGTTACGCGTTTGTAAGACGGAGACAACAAATGCGGGTGTAGCGTCCTCTTAACATGTAGTTACTGGCGCCTTTGGGAGGGGGGGGGGTTATCTTTACTAACATCTTTCTGGTCATACAAACACACACAAGATACACAGATAATAACTCTCACTATTAATTTATTATAGATATTTTTGGATTGTTTGTAATGAAAAAAGAAAATTTTGTGTAAAAATATTTGCAATTGTTATTAAAAATGTGAAAAATGGAATTATTGAAATTACACTTTTTTCTCATAAATTTGGGAGTCCGTACCTTCAAAGATTATTTTTACAGGGGTCACAAAAGTTTAAGAACCACTTATGGATGCTATCTTTTCCAAAATTCTTGTTAGGTATCTTCGTTTAACTTTTCTTTCTTGCTCACTGTTAATAACTAATAAGTATAGATGTATCAAGTTGTATGCTATCTATTTCGAACAATTTTTTCCTCCAAATTGCTCTCTCAACAGTCAATACTCAATTCATATCTTTATATTAGGTCTATAATATTTATAAACCATTGAGTTAAAGCTTGATGAAAAAAATAATAATAATAAGGGTATTAGATACTATAAAACAATAAAGAAGTTCCATACATCTATATAAGCAATATTTTTGTATTTAAGTGTTTGTATGCATTTTATGCGATAATGTATGTATTTATAATGTTTAAAATTAATTTGTTGTATAATTTTATTTTGTTTTTGTGTTTCACTATTTTATATCTGTTTAGTTCTAGACATCTTAGACTTAAGTTTATTTTATTGTACCATTTATTTTTGTAACCGTGTTCATTACTTAATATTTATTTACTTTAAGAACAAGCATTTTTCATTATTTTTGTAACTTAATATACTATGCTTAATTAATACAAAAGTCATATATTTTGCTTTATTTAATATTTTAATAATAAATTAACTATTTGCTTAAAATATAATAAAAGAAAATGTGATATTGAATATACCTACTAATATTTGTTATTATTTATTTTAATATGAAAAAATATATATGCTCAAAAATAATCTCATTACCTAAGTCAACCTAAAAATAATTGTATTATTGTTTAAAATAATATTGTTTTCAAGCATCTTCAATAAATTGCTAAAATATATCTTAGTGAAAGTTATTACTGTAATCTCTCGTTATGTCGAAACTCAATGGGAACAGAAAAAAAAGTTTGAGATATCGAGTTTTTTGTAATGGTAATTTCAATTGAGTTTGAGCTTACAAAAAAATAGTTGAGACATCAACGTTTGACATAATAAGAATCTACTGCTATACACAAAATATTCTGTATTAGTGTACTAAGTACGTAGTTTTATTATATGAGTTAATCAATCTTACCTCATAGATATTATGTAAATATTTTAATTTAGTGCCTAGGTACTCATTTAACATACTATCTACAATATTTGCAGTTTTACATATTCAAAGGACATAATATTTGAAGATGTGGTATATGGTGGCAAACAGATGATCCCTCCGCATAGTCTCTCCAGTCCAGTAAATTCAGTAATATTATATGAACTGGATTACTGGAAATGGTGGATTAGGTACAGTAGGTATTGCTTGTTTGTAAATAACTTGTTCAATTAATATACCTAACAGTTATGAACTTAGATAAACTAAATGTTGATAGGTATGACTATACATTTTTGTTTAATTTAAAATAAAGTATATTATAATAATTGTGGCGAAAAATACTTCAAGAAAGTTGTTGTCTCTTGTGTTCAACTAGTCTATTGTACAAAATGGGAAATGTAAGTTAGCTTACAGATTACTGTGTTTATCCCTAATTCTTTTCCTTTCCTCAAAACTAAACTATCTGTAAAATAATCGCTTATATCACGATTCATGTCTGGTATTATAGATTTGAAATAAATTAAATCAGGCATTGGCATAAGAGTTAGCACTTAGCACAAACATGTATGCTTAAATTGTGCTTAGCCTATTAAATAACACCAGGATAAAAAGAAAACAAATGTTTTTATTTTAATAATATACAAATATTAATGAGCAACTGTTTTACAGCAATATGTTGAGCCATTTCAGAATTTGTATCCACACCCCAACCGTAAACATTAGGGTATACATCAGTTAAAACAAAAGTACACGAATAATAATAGTTATTAGAATCCAATTTAAGCTTTTCAATTCTTGAATTAAAGTGCATATTTTTATGTTCGGCGATAATTTTCTTTAAAATGTTAAAAGGTTCAGGTAAATCTAATTCATCATTTTTTGTATACTGATTAACAATCATATTTAATGTATCTGATTGTTTCCATTCAGTTTTTTTTAAAACCACATGATAATCTTCGCAGGTTGGATGCTTGGTTATAGATTTTTTTATCGGCCATGTTTTAAACGTATTGAGCTTTTCCAAGGCTTGTATTGATCCTGATATGTTCTGACACTTTTCTACAACGATATTTTCCAATTGTCCAATATAGTTTACTTTAATATTGTTACCGTATGAAGAGATCGCGCACTTCTTAAAATCAGTATTCAATAACTGGGGTTTATCATTGATAATTTTTTTAAGAAGATTTGAGGCTGCCAAATGCTTGGCTTCTTTTTTGGAAGTTGCTTCGCCCTCAGCTACAAATTTATCCAGATTCACACTATACTTAAAGCTGGCTATATTTAATGAAGAACCATCATATATGAGATTGTAATGAGGAACAAGGTGATTTTTGGTTGCATATTCATTTAGAATAGTGACTGGCTGTTTGTTTGATAAACTTGAGTCTACATGCGTATCTTGTTGATCTACTTCATTGGCTTTATTCATTTTTGTAAAAAAAGCGTTTAGTTTAATATTTTTATCATATGGAGAGATCGCACACTCATTAAAATCAGTATTCAATAACTGGGGTTTATCATTGAAAATCTTTTTAAGAAGATTTGTGGCTGCCCATAGCTTGGCTTCTCTTTTTGAAAACCCTTCGCCCTCAGCTACAATTTTATCCAGATTCACACTATACTTAAAGCTGGCTATATTTAGTGAAGAACCATCATATATGAGATTGTAATGAGGAACAAAGTGATTTTTGGTTGCATATTCATTTACAATGGCGACTGGATGTTTGTTTGATAAAATTGAGTATGCAGACATATCTTGTTGATCTACTTTAATGGTTTTATTCTTTTTTGTAAAAAAAGTGTTTAGTTTAATATTGTTACCGTATGAAGAGATCGCGCACTCCTTAAAATCAGAATTCAATAACTGGGGTTTATCATTGATAATTTTTTTAAGAAGATTTGAGGCTGCCAATTGTTTGGCTTCTTTTTTGGAAGACCCTTTGCCCTCAGCTACAAATTTATCCAGATTCACACTATATTTAAAGCTAACTATACTTAGTGAAGAACCATCGTGTATGAGACTGTAATGAGGAACAACAAGGTGATTTTGGGCTGCATATTCATTTAGAATAGTGATTGGAGATTTGTCTGATGAACTTGAGTATGCATCTTGTGGATCTATTTTGATGGTTTTATTCATTTTTCTAAACAAAATTAACATAAGTTATAAATAACAAATTATTACCTACTATATAAAAATTAAAAATATTTTATTAAATATTTTCATTGTGTGATTAGTAGAACGTATTTTTTTATGCAAAACTTTTTTTTAGTAATTAATAGTAATTAATGATTTCTAATTATAAATGTTGTAACTTGTCATTGTAACTTAAAATAATAGATTTAATTGACCTATTATGAAGTTAAATGTAGGAACATTATCTGACATCTGTGTTCTCTCGTTGGTTGTTTACTAAACTTTAATTTTTAAGTGAATTATGAGCATTTTCAAATATTAATATTTTATATACTCATAACTCACTTGCAAATTAAAATATTGTAAAAAACCAACAACAGAACACAATATGAAATGTTATTATAATGAAGTTTGATACTATGTAAATTTACTCAAAGATTTAAGCAAACCTAACAAAATTGGAACTGCAGGACAAGCATTTTGGTATATAATGCGTTAGTAAGTCGGAGACAACAATTATTAATGCTGGTGAAACATCCTTTTAAGTATTTATAATTCATACTTAAGAGGACGTGGTATCCGCATTTGTTTAACTCATCTTTACTTATAGATGGACCCTGTAAATTAAAGTCAGTCCAATGATATAGAGGGTTGATGGCAGTAAAAACTATAGCTTTAACCATATATTATATTATATAATTGTAAAAATCAATCACTCAGTAACTTAATATTGATAAGTGTCCTGTACCTCTACTCACAACGCACAATGCTAGTGATAGGAATAGATTAGTGATAGTAATACCGAGAGTATTACTATTATGGCTCTGAGTAGTTAGTTGAGGTATAAGAATATACATAATCTATTTTATTCTATAACAGTTTGGTATTTATTGATAATAATAACATAAAACTAATACATTGTTTAGTTATTATAATAAATATAAGCAGTGTACTGTGGTCCGACTGATATAAGCAATTCCAATGAAAAAACATCGGAAACAACAGTACTAAAACTATATGGTGTTAGATACAAATAAAATCTAATCTATAAGTACATATTGTAAACTCTTTTACTTAATAATACATATTTTGATTTTTTTTTTAAATGGTTTGTATTTTGTATGGAAAAAAAATTATTTAATAAAAAAAAAAAACAACTTGGATGGCGCATTGGGGCCCTTTTATTTGCGTTGTAGTTTGCACTGCTTATGGCTTACCCAGGACTAACTTTGGATATTTTGAACTGTATTTATTTATTTATTTTGTTTATATCTATAGATTATTTAATTATTTTTATTAATTTAGTAAAGTAAATATTAAATTAATACATATAATAAATAATATACATATTATAATAATATATGTATTATAATAAATTCTATTAACATAGGTAGAGGAAAATGTCTTTGATTTGAATTTCGAGGACATTTTACTAGGTAGCATACATGTCTATACTTTTACTTATTTATAAATTCAAACAAAAATATTGAACAACCCTAATTTTAGATTCTGAGTGGAATGATGAATGTATTGATTTTTCAATGATGTGTGTTTTTTTATTTTTATTTTTAAATTTTTTTTTTATTTTTGTGTCTGTCATCACGGTTTGGGACAGTAAAACTGCTTCAATTTTCTTCAACAGTATCTTGTTTGATGGGATTGGTGCTGAACAGGACGTCAAAATTTGAAATTTCCAATAGTTTTCAAAAGCGCCGTGAAAAACAAAAGAAAAATTAAGGAAAAACGGGAATTTTTACGCAAAATCTGTTTTCGAAAAAATTGATTTTGGTTTTTGGTGTAACTTTAAAACAAATGACCGTAGATACACGAAATTTTCCCTGGTTGTTTATATTTCCATTTTTTATACATGATACAATTTTAAAAATATTATGATTTGTTTTAAACTATTTAGGGACATTTTCAGTTTCCAATATTATTAGTTTTTTTTTCTATGAATGTCAATAAAACTTTATTTGTTTAATAAAAATAATTTAAAATTTAATACAAGGCTCCTACTATATTGTTACAATGATATTTGAAAAATATTAAAAATTCTTAGTCACAGTTTTTTTTTATTAGCATTTAAAGTTCAAAAATTGACAAAAAACGTAAAAATGACGATAATTTGCAAATTATTTTGAATTAGTAATTCATGAAAAATTTCCTTTTTAGATCTAAGATTTGAAAATGTAATACAAGATTCCTCATAATATTTTCTACCTTTATCAAAAAAAAAAATAGTCTACAAGAAAGTCAAATTAAATTTTTATGATCGTTTGAAATTCATATTTTTACAACATTTGATTTTCGCTCGATTTCTCATGTGACAATATTCTTATTTTATTGTTATTAAAAAACGAATGACTGTAGATATTTGAAAATTTCACTGAATGTTTATATTAGTATTTCCTATACACCATACAATTTTGAAAATAAGTAGAGTCTTTTGAGCTGTTTACGGACATTTTCAGTTTTCAATTTTTTTAGTTTTTTTTTCTATAAATATCAATAAAGTTTTATCAGTTGGGTCAAAAAGTGTAAAAATTTAACGCAAGGCTCTTGATATTATTACAATAGCAGTTGAGAAATGTTAAAAATACATAGGTACAATTTTTTTTATGAGCATTTGAAGTTCAAATTTTGACAAAATTTATCAAATTTAAAATAGAATAATTATTTTCAAGATAAAAATTCATAAAATGTTCAACTTTTATATCTAAGGATTGAAAATTTAAAACAAGATTTCACGTAAGTAGTTTATTCTGTTACCAAAGAGTCTAAAAAATACATAAACTTAGTTTACTTTTATAATCATTTTAAGTTCAAATTTGGACGAAATTACATATTAAAAAACCTGGAATAACTATTCTAGTTATTTTGTTGTGATTGTATAATATTATTCGTGGGTACTTGAAACTTCTAAAGTATACTATTATATATCTATGATAGTACCCCGGTTTATTGTTGATGTATAACGCGTTATAAGTATCTAATGGATATTGTGATATGATTAATTTGGAATTTATTATAGGTACCTATATATAGGTCAATTTTTTTTTTTAATACCATAGATATATGTATAATATATCTTATACCTAGATTCAGTCTCCTCTCAGAATCGTTTTTCTTATACAATGATATTATATCATTGAATTGAACCTACTATACAGCAGAGTGACATCCACTTGCCCACATTTTTTTGTATTGAAATACAAATTATGAAAAAATATCTACTGAAGAAAAAATTTATATTTGATAAAAAAAAGTTTATTGATATAACAAATCAAAAAAGAAATTAAAAAAAAATTATTAAAAATCTAAAAAGAATAAAAAAATCTGTATTAATTAAAAAATGTAAATATAATAAAAAAAACTATATTTAATAAAAAGAACTAAAATAAAAAAAATTTTATCAAGATTTGTTTATTATTTTTCAATCCAAACAAGATTTTTTATTTGAGGATTTTATTTGAGTTTATAATTCATAAAAATTTTTCATTTTAAATCTAAGATGTTCATATGTTTGTCTACCTTTATCAAAAAAAAAAAAGGTGGGTAAGTGGATGTCGCTCTGCTGTACAGTAGGTTAGAAGTGGGTCACTGTATAATGAACAGTATTAAATTTGAATTTAATGATATAATATCACTGTATAAGAAAAACGATTCTGAGCGGAGACGCTATATCAGTCTAGGTATAAGCCATAATATAAAAATATGGTATTAAAAAAAAATTGACCTATAATAGGTACCTATTATAAATTCCAAATTAATCATATCACAATATCCATTAGGTACTTATAACGCGTTATACAATATGTAATTTTGTCTAAATTTGAACTTAAAATGACTATAAAAGTAAACTGTGTAAATGTATTTTTTAGATTTTTTTGTAACAGAATTAACTATTTACGTGGAATCTTCTTCTAAATTCTTAGATACAAAGTTGAACATTTTATACATTTTTAACTACAAAATAATTATTCAAATTAAAATTTGATGAATTTTGTCGAAATTCGATCTTTAAATGCTTATAAAAAAAAATTGTGCCTATGTATTTTTAATATTTTTCAACTGATATTGTAACAATATGTCAGGAGCTTTGTATTAAATTTTTACATTTTTTGGCCCAACAGATAAAACTTTATTGATATTTATAGAAAAAAAAAACTAAAAAAATTGAAAACCGAAAATGTCCGTAAACAGCTCAAAAAGAGTCAAAATATTTTCAAAATTGTATGGTGTATAGGAAATGCTAATATAAACATTCAATAAAATTTTCAAATATCTACAGTCATTCGTTTTTTAATTACAATAAAATAAGAATTTTGTCACATGAGAAATAGAGCAAATATCCAATGTTGTAAAAATTTGAATTTCAAACGATCATAAAAACTTAATTTGACTTTCTTATAGATATTATCTAGGTATAAGATATATTATACATATATCTATGGTATTAAAAAAAAAAATTGACCTATATATAGGTACCTATAATAAATTCCAAATTAATCATATCACAATATCCATTAGGTACTTATAACGCGTTATACATCAACAAAAAACCGTGGTACTATCATAGATATATTATAGTATACTTTAGAAGTTTCAAGTACCCACGAATAATATTATACAATCACAACAAA
>NC_042493.1:70778778-70793655 GCF_005508785.2 Acyrthosiphon pisum | reverse complement strand
AAAAAAAAAAAAAAATGTCTATAGAAACTCAAATTAAATTTTTATGAGCGTTTGAAATTCATATTTTTACATTGATATTCACTCGATTTCTTACGTAACGATTTTCTATTTTGTTGTAATTAAAAAACGAATGACCGTAGAAACTTGAAAATTTCACTGAATGTTTATATTAGCATTTTATACATACGATAAAATTTGAAAATAATTTGACTCTTTTTTAGCTGTTTACGGACATTGTAAGTTTTCAATTTTTTTAGTTTTTTTTTCTATAAATATCAATAAAGTTTTATCTATTGGGCCAAAAAGTGTAAAAAATTAATACAAAGCTCCTGATACATTGTTACAATAGCAGTTGAAAAATATTAAAAATACATAGGCAACATTTTTTTTTATAATCATTTGAAGTTAAAATGTTGACAAAATTTATCAAATTTAAAATTGAATAATTATTTTGTAGTTAAAAATGTATAAAATGTTCAACTTTTATATTTAAGGATTGAAAATTTAAAACAAGATTCCACGTAAATATTTAATTCTGTTGCCAAAAATTCTAAGAAATACATAAGCACAGTTTATTTTTATAGTAATATTAATTTCAAATTTGGACGAAATTACATATAAAAAACCTGGAATAATTATTTTAGTTATTTTGTTGTGATTGTATAATATTATTTGTGGGTACTTGAAACTTCTAAAGTATACTATTATATATCTATGATAGTACCACGGTTTGTTGTTGATGTATAGTATAACGCGTTACCTGATGGATATTAAGATATGATTAATTTGGAATTTATTATTAATACCTATAAATTATAGGTCAATTTTTTTTTTAATACTATAGATAAGTATACCTATAATAGGTATGTCTAATACCTAGACTGACAAACCGTCTCCGCTCAGAATCGTTTTTCTTATACAGTGATATTATATCATTGAATTCAAATTTAATACTATCCATTATACAGTGACCCACTTGTAACCTACTGTACAGCAGAGCGACATTCACTTACCCACCTTTTTAAAAATGTTATTAGTGTTTGTTTCAAAGAATAATGGGCACGCTCGTGTGGGGGCCGCTGCGGACTTAACTAACAACTTTTTACATTTTTTCTTAAACCTAGTTTGTTAATTACAGGCTTAGTGCCAAAAGACACTCATGTTAAAGAACATAAAAAAAACACAAAGTAAACATAGGTTAGGTACATGAAAATACAGCAATTATTAATGTCACTGAAAATTATTTATAATAATAGTACTAAATTCAAATCGAATATCGCGTCGTAAATGTGTTGCGTATAATATGTTGTCGAATTAATTATTTACCTGACGTACAAATAAAAACAGACGTACGATCGGCGTCTTGAGTTGTGTCACACAGTTGGGACGAATCCACGACGGGACTGATGAATGGTCTCTTCGTCAGTTAGCAGACGATGAAAAGAAAACAGACAGTTCTCGATAGATCAGATATCCGAGTTCAATGCGCAAAGGCAAACAACGACGAACTATTCATGAATTAAGTTAGTTAAAAAACTATTCTTAGTCATGGGAATATTCATTATGTTTATCATCAAATTTGTCATAACTCATGAGGCAAATGATATTTGATAATGGCAACAGTCTACAATAACTGTTAAATAGACTGAAAAGCATGGACTAAGATATACTGGACCCCAGCGGGTCTATTCTCGAAAACTGCGTAAGGAAATCGAACGAACAAAATGTACGTTATCCGCATTATTTCGAACGAAACGTTTACCTGCGTAAATATTTGTAATCGACGTTCGTTAGGCACTACAGAACCTGTGACATCTGCGTTTGCGCAACTGCTTATCATATTATATTAATCCGGGCCAAACATTAATGATAAGAGCCACGCGCATGCACGTATCACTGAGGTCCAACAGTTATGTTGGCTTCAAAAATTGTTCGTATTGTTCCGTTTAATATGATCTAAAGATTTAAATCCAAACATAAACCGTATTTCTCAAGAGGACGTGATACCCGCATGTGTTGTATCCGTCTTACAAATGTATATAATAGCAAAAAACTGTTTTGAGCGGGATAGAACCACTCCCTCGGTATTTATAGTGATTACCTACCAAAATCCCACAACGCATAGGGAACAACTTTATCTGTATCGTAGCGTTTTTATTACTTGGATAACATTAGTAAAATTAAAGTTTGGGAACATTAGGATTTTTTTTGTTTATTTTTCATTTAACTATTAAAAATTGTTGGTAAATGCTATAAAAAAAATAAAAATGCTACGCAGAATCAGAATTTGGGCCATTGTCATACAGCAAAAATCTTTCATTTCCATATTCCCGATACTCTTCTAGTAAATTAAAAAAAAATATGTGTAAAAAATAAAATGTATTTTTTAATGACTTAAAATTATGTGAAATATATTAAATTAAATACAATTTAATAAAATATATAATCAACTGGAGAGAAATTTACAATATTATTTACCTTCAATAATTATTTCGTTTCCACAAGTAGGTTTAGGTGGATTATTACATGCTCTGTGGTTTCTAATTGTTCTTTTTAGATATTCTTCTTTGAACTCGTTATAAACTGCGAAATATATAAAATTTAAAAACAAACGTATAAACGATACGATACGATACGATATTATAATATGATATCATCCAAAAGACTGACAACAGTCTCATTTTACATATATCATGACTGTGTCTGATGTTCGGAAATGGGGAATTTTCTAGTGTACAAATTAATATAGGATCAAAATATATGGCTTATGATAGTTAGTATGGTAGATAACAAATTTATTTTATACCTACCTATACATTACACACTACAATAAGTACAAAGTACAACATTGTACAACTGCATTATAAAAATAGTATTTTGTAAAGTATTTTGGTAAATTTTCTAGTAAACTTTTTTTTCTATTATTTATTACTTATTATGGTAGATGACAAATATATAATATGTACAAGCATTTTATTCATTACACTTACACACTAAAATACAAAGCACAACTTAATATTTTTTCGGGACTTTTTTTTCCGATTACCCATCAGATAAAGTTGTTCCCTATGTGTTGTGGATTTTTGGCAATTCTACTATAAATACAAAGGGAGTGGTTCTACACCGCGAAAAACAGTTTTTTGCTACATTGTACATTTGTAAGACGGAGACAACGCATACAGGTATCACGTCCTCGTAAGTGTATTTCTATATTAAATAGTTTTTAAATAGCTTAATAATATATACGATATTAATTTATTATTTTCGTGACTTGGGAAAATGGCTCTTGAAAAAATTGTGCACTTAGAAGTCTTGAGAGTATAAAAGGAAGCTGAAATTGGAGGTGTAGGGAATGGACTGGTATCGACAAGGTTTGGGGGTTGATATGAATAAGTTTATATAAATATCTATTTACATTTATATCTTATATAGGTATATATTCTTATATATGCCTTGGTCCAGTATAATATCTTAGTCCGTGCCAGATAATAAATAAAAACAGTTTATATCACTATAACTTAGGTATAACCCTATAAAAAAAACACCACTAGGAGCACTAAAATCAGCCGCCTGTTTTCGTGTCCCCTACTACAGAAAAGAAACGCTAGGGCACTATAGATAATATGTAACACTATAGATAATATAAAAACGCTTTATATTAGTATCGTGGAAGAAAATATCATATCCTATTGGTTTTGAATAAATAACAAATACTTACTTACCACCAAATTTAAATATTTAAAATATTTTTATTACTCTATACTCAGTATCCATTGACCAGGGCCGCATTTAGTGGAGGCGCTGGGTACAACTGCCCCGGGCGCCAGTATTTTGGGGGCGCCAAAATTTTGTCGTTAGAAATTTGTTTACTTGTGAATTATTAAAATTTTAATTATTTTAATAACAGTGTTATATAATATAATTTAGTATAATAGTATTATTTTGTTTGAAATTTATTATTCAAGCAACCAATGTATTTATAGCAATGTATCTATCAGCGATCAATAATTATTTTATATACCTAAAAAGTAATAACAGTTCCAAAATTTTTCGTGATTATGTCAATATTAGACATCAGTTATTTATAATAATACGGGCAATACGGCGTATTTTACTATCGTGTGCGGCATATCATTTTACAACACAATTATTACTTATTACTTTATTGGGTACCTACTAGATAATTATAAGTCAACAAGCTTGAGCATTTCCAACCACAGTATTTGTGAATGATCCCAATGGGTTTGTGATTAGTGATTACGTATTATTTCTGTTAGTTGTCACTATTCAGCGCTGTTGAGTGTTGAATATTGATTATTGATTATTATATTTGTTTTATACTTTTATATTATTTTAATTATGGCCTGCATTCCTATCTATATTCTGGGGTGAAATATTACACCAGTTTACACTAAGTTTTCATTTTTCAATTCTTTAGTCTTACATTTGTAGCATATACCACATATACACACATTATGAACTTTTCAGTTTTCGCTGATATTTACTGCACTTAATCCATGTAAAATTTACTTTCCTATTTTGTGCAAACATAATATATCTTTCACTGGTGTTATCAGAGTACATCAAACATCGATACTGCAATGAATTTCTTAAATTACTCACATAAACTTCCATTGAATATCTCTGAGTAAAACATTGGATTGTATGTACTACAATAATACAACTACACAAACACTCCACAACTGTTGCCATCATTCTGTAAAGAATACTCAATTTTTTTAAGAACCATTTTATATGCAGAAAATCTTTTGCTTTTTCATTATCACACATTGAAAACAACATTTTAAATTCTGAGCAGAGCGAGGAAGCTATTGGTTTTACAATGGTGTTTTTTTATATACTGGATAAAAAATTTCTACCAGAAGAAGTGCTTCGATTTCAACATATAGTATCTTATTTTTTAGCAAATTGGATCAAATGGTACATTAAAGAGGTCATTTTTCGATTTTCTCAACAGTCTTTTAATGCTACGGGAAAAACCACCTAAAAATTACGAAAAAACGCTAAAAATGGGATTTAAATTTCTAACGCTTTGTATATCACCATAGAAACGAATAAAAAATTCTAATATTATAACATTAATTTAACTTACATGTTAAAATAAATCATAACAATATAAATTTCCAGACTGACAAACCGTCTACTCAGAATCGTTTTTCTTATACAATGATATTATATCATTGGATTCAAGTCTAATATAATCCATTATATAATGACCCACTTGTACTCTATTGTACAGCAGAGCGACATCCACTTACCTGCTTTTTTGAAGTTGAGGTAAGTATAAGTCACCAGATTCTGGATTCAGAGAATCCAAATAATCGAAAAGTAGCAGCTCCGGGTGCGATGATTCAGCTCCTTGGTCGGGTCATCGGCTACGGAGGTGTTGGTCTGCGATACACAGGTGCTGAGCAGTTTGTTGACCTTCGATGCTCTATAGATAACGTGACCATATTTTTTTTTTCTTCAAAGCGGGACACCTGTACATTTTAATAAGAAAACCATATCATTTTGCGAAAAATAACAATTTTTTTATTGGAAAAAAAACATAAACTGTTTGTATAAAAAATGGCAACAGCAAAACGGAACTAATATATTAATAAGTAGTTAAAATAATAATAATAATAATAAATAATAATGTAAAAATAAATAATAGAGTATATTATTCGGCTGGTTTTCTATATTTGTCGGATCCACAAATCTGCTTTAAAGTAGCCTGTTTGGTTTTTATGTATGAATGGAACTCTTGACATGATTTGTTTATGTTACCCTTTGTTATAAGAATGGCTTTTAATACACAGACTCCCAACTGAGTTTTTTCACTGCTCCATATTTTATTTATAAGAGAGAACACTCTTTCAACTGGAGCGTTACTGCCTGGCAGACACAAAATGTATTCTACAATTATAGAAAAATTCACATGTGAGAGATCATTAGCATTAAAATGCGTAAATATTTCCACCCAAAGATTTTCAGTAGGTATATTCCCGGTGTTCCAGTCATAAATTTTTTGAGTTGTTATATACTTAGAAATTAGTGAAAACTCGCCACACACTCATGTGTCTTGACTGCTACTAATAAATTTCTGTTCAATAATAAGTCCATCACTTTTTGTACGACTTCCCACGAGGGAACCTTTCTCAGATTTACCCATTCAAATTATTTTACTTCTTCGTTGAACTGACACCACTGCTTCAAATATTCTTTGCTTGTTTTATAAAAATTAGACGCTGCAGTTTTTACGTTTTCTTCATTGATATCACCAGTTTCTTGTAATTTTACCATTATATTACGGGTGGCGTGGGGAATTTTGTTTTTGATCTAAATTATTTTGAAGTTTGTAATAACTCAAAAAAAAGGAGGAATGTTGTATAAGATAATAATATAAATATAAGTAAGACGCCTGTCAATAGTTATATTAGAATTACCTGATTTAAGCCATTACCTTTCTCCTGATCGTCGGAGGGCTCTCGAGGTCGTGATTCGAGAATATGATCAAATACACCGCACAGTTAGGTTGTAAGCAAATGATTTTACTGCGTGATACCAGCGATCAACACAAATTATTGTACCAAAAGTCTTACCTGACTCGCAGCCGTCCCTACGCTATGCAGTTTTAGGTGACACGAAATAATATTTAAAATTAAACAACTCAAAATAACGAACACACACTGATTATTGCTCAACACAAGGAGTCCAGTTGCCGCTCGTAGAATTCGGTGTAGAAAAGTTGTGGTTTGGATGCTGTTTACCGTCTGGTGCTCATGCACTCGAGAGGGGTTGTTGACGAGATTACTGGTGCTCGTGCAGTCGATGGTTGGTGCTCATGCACTGCTGAGAGGTACGGCTATATACGGCTATGCTGACAAGAGAGTGTTAGGCGGCTTTTTCAAAGGGTTATTGCGAGCCTCGAAACTAGGTCGTCCTTCAGCTGTAGATACCCCCTTTACCTTTCCTTTTATATAAGAAAGTAACACTCTTTGCTCTTACCATTATAAATGTGCTGCGCTTGCTTAAACCGTACTCGTCTCTTTTTCTTATTGATAATTTATTGTTTTATAAAATGTGACCGATTTCTACGTGCAACAGTCTGGCTGTTATTTATTATTTGAAAGCACTTTTTGTACAATGATCTGTGAGCATATAATTACAAGTTGATTAATTTCATTTGTGGCATCTATTGCAGACTGCACGTTTTGGCCCTCGATCTTTAATACAGCTTGATGAAAAGTAGCTAATAGTGCATGCATAAAATACAACCATAATTCAAAGCTGGGATTTTCAAAAAATTCTTTCAGTATATTCGGGCATTTATCAATGATCAGAAAATAATTTTTAATGGCTGAAACATTTTCAAAACTCTTTCCAGTGCAGGCATCAACGCAAGCCATCTAGTTTCACTATAGCCCAGAAGTTGTTTGTATTCTGTGTTAGCTGCATTACAAAATTCTTTAAGAGCTTCAACACGAACGCTATAAATGTAAAAAAATGAATATATTTTTACAATTATGCATTCAAAATCAACAGGTAAACAATCTGCAGCTGTTTTAATTGCATTGTGGATTATGTGAGCTCCGCATCCAATTCTATGAGAGTCCTTCCAAGAGAGGTGTTCAATTTTGCATAAACGTTATTAACTCCTTTTCTATTTTTTCCTCCAAAATTGCAGTTAGTATTGTCCCCACAAAACGCAACAATTTTTGACGTCGGTTCATTTTTAGTCAATACTTGTTTTAAATAATCCACAATTATATCTGATGTTTCACCCAGTTGCTCTTGAAATTCTAAAATCTTTACTTGCACTCCCACTTCATACGGTAAAAAGTAACGAACTAAGACAGGGAATAATTTTGTAGAACCCTGGAATGAAGCGTCCGTTAATAAAGTAATGCAATTCGCTTTACGGAGATGGTCATTTAACTCATGTATTGCCATAGGCGCCAAAACATTTACAACAATAGCCTAGGACTTAGTGCGAGCACATCTAAATTTTTGCTTGAAACATGTCTGTATTAATCTTGATGCATAATAATTCGAACGAAAGCTATGACTTTCCTGCACAGTAAGCCCAAGTGGCTTCTGCTGCAACAACTTCAAAATCCTTAGAAGAAGGTAAATTCGTGTTTTTGAAAAATTTGAGCATTGATGAACTTAAAGCAGCAGCATGGTCGGATAATTTGTGTTTTTCTGACCGTAAATGTTTTTCAATATCACCAGCACCACCATGTGTAACACTAAAATCTGTACGACCCTTTTCACAAGTGACGTCGGAGGGATCACTTCTTTGTTTCACAAACGGATACTTGGTTTTTAATTTATCATTACATGTACAATTGCGTTTGGGCATTTTAAAAACTAAATGATCACGTAAAGTCGTAAAGAACGTCTACTAACTCGAGGTACAGCGCTTGACAAGGCAACGGAACAACTAAGATAATAATATTATGTGTAGGTATTCCATTTATCGCCGATTCCCGCAGTTGACGTGGTGGCAGCGACAATAAAAATAAGGTACTTATTTTTGTACCATTTTTATCTATGGACTATGGGTTTTGTGTTTTACGTAATACATATATATATATATATATTGTAATTATACTATTCGTCTATACAGTATAAATAATGTATGATTGTGATTTGTGATCAATAAATACTTACCACAAGTCGACTTTTCTTAAAGCGGAACATTTTTAGGTTCTTTGGGGACAGCAAGACACTTAGCTCGAAAGCGGGACGTATGGTCACGTTATCTATAGATCATCTCCTTCTACGAACCATGACATGTGCGACTTTTAAACTGCAGCGCCCAAATCATGGTTTCTTGAAAAATATGGACTGTTACATCTTTGATAATTGTATTTAATATTTATAGTAAACCTATAGTTGCATCTTCATAACCACTCAAAGAATTAGGTGTCAGCTCCTTGGTAGGGCATCGGCTACTGAGGTGTTGGTCTGCGATACACAGGTGTTGAGCAGTTTGTTGACATTCGAGGCTCTATAGACCATCTCTTTTTACTTAATATGAAATGTGCGACTTTTAAACTGCAGCGCCCACATCATACTAAATACAAAAAGATGGACTGTTAAACCTTTCATAATCATATTTAATATTTATTATAAACTTATAGTTACACCTTAATAAGCACTCAAAGAATTAGGTATAAGCTTCTTAGTCAGGTCAACTACTGCAGACGTGTTGATCTGCGATACACAGGTGCTGAGTAGTTCGTTGCCCATCGATGCGCTATAGACCATCTCCTTCTACGTAACATGAAATGTGTGACTTTTAAACTGCAGCACCCAAAACATGCTTCGTTGAAAAAGATGGACTGTTACATCTTTCATAATTGTATTTAATATTTATAGTAAACCTATAGTTGCATCTTCATAACCACTCAAAGAATTAGGTGTCAGCTCCTTGGTAGGGCATCGGCTACTGAGGTGTTGGTCTGCGATCCACAGGTGTTGAGCAGTTTGTTGACATTCGAGGCTCTATAAACCATCTCTTTTTACTTAATATGAAATGTGCGACTTTTAAACTGCAGCGCCCACATCATACTAAATACAAAAAGATGGACTGTTAAACCTTTCATAATCATATTTAATATTTATTATAAACTTATAGTTACACCTTAATAAGCACTCAAAGAATTAGGTATAAGCTTCTTAGTCAGGTCAACTACTGCAGACGTGTTGATCTGCGATACACAGGTGCTGAGTAGTTCGTTGCCCATCGATGCGCTATAGACCATCTCCTTCTACGTAACATGAAATGTGTGACTTTTAAACTGCAGCACCCAAAACATGCTTCGTTGAAAAAGATGGACTGTTACATCTTTCATAATTGTATTTAATATTTATATTAAACCTATAGTTGCATCTTCATAACCACTCAAAGAATTAGGTGTCAGCTCCTTGGTAGGGCATCGGCTACTGAGGTGTTGGTCTGCGATCCACAGGTGTTGAGCAGTTTGTTGACATTCGAGGCTCTATAGACCATCTCTTTTTACTTAATATGAAATGTGCGACTTTTAAACTGCAGCGCCCACATCATACTAAATACAAAAAGATGGACTGTTAAACCTTTCATATTCATATTTAATATTTATTATAACCCTATAGTTGCACATTAATAAGCACTCAAAGAATTAGGTATACGCTTCTTAGTCAGGTCAACTGCTACGGAGGTGTTGATCTGCGATACACAGGTGCTGAGTAGTTCGTTGACCATCGATGCACTATAAACCATCTCCTTCTACGTAAAATGAAATATGCGACTTTAAACTACAGCACCCAAAACATGTTTAGTTGAAAAAGATGGACTGTTACATCTTTCATAATTGTATTTAATATTTATAGTAAACCTATCGTTGCATCTTCATAACCACTCAAAGAATTAGGTGTCAGCTCCTTGGTAGGGCATCAGCTACGGAGGTGTTGGTCCGCGGTACACAGGTACTGAGCAGATCGTTGACCTTCGAGGCTCTATAGATCATCTCTTTTTACTTAATATGAAATGTGCGACTTTTAAACTGTAGCGCCCACATCATACTAAATACAAAAAGGCGGACTGTTAAACCTTTCATATTCATATTTAATATTTATTATAATCCTATAGTTGCACATTAATAACCACTCAAAGAATTAGGTGTCAACTTCTTGGTAGGGCATCGGCTACGGAAGTGTTGGTCTGCAATACACAAGTGTTGAGCAGATTGTTGACATTCGAGGCTCTATAGACCATCTCCTTTTACTTAACATGATATGTGCGACTTTTAAACTGCAGCGTCCACATCATATTAAATATAAAAAGACGGATTGTTAAACCTTTCATAATCATATTTAATATTTATTATAAACTTATAGTTACACCTTAATAAGCACTCAAAGAATTAGGTATAAGCTTCTTAGTCAGGTCAACTACTGCAGACGTGTTGATCTGCGATACACAGGTGCTGAGTAGTTCGTTGCCCATCGATGCGCTATAGACCATCTCCTTCTACGTAACATGAAATGTGTGACTTTTAAACTGCAGCACCCAAAACATGCTTCGTTGAAAAAGATGGACTGTTACATCTTTCATAATTGTATTTAATATTTATAGTAAACCTATAGTTGCATCTTCATAACCACTCAAAGAATTAGGTGTCAGCTCCTTGGTAGGGCATCGGCTACTGAGGTGTTGGTCTGCGATACACAGGTGTTGAGCAGTTTGTTGACTTTCGAGGCTCTATAGACCATCTCTTTTTACTTAATATGAAATGTGCGACTTTTAAACTGCAGCGCCCACATCATACTAAATACAAAAAGATGGACTGTTAAACCTTTCATATTCATATTTAATATTTATTATAACCCTATAGTTGCACATTAATAAGCACTCAAAGAATTAGGTATACGCTTCTTAGTCAGGTCAACTGCTACGGAGGTGTTGATCTGCGATACACAGGTGCTGAGTAGTTCGTTGACCATCGATGCACTATAGACCATCTCCTTCTACGTAAAATGAAATATGCGACTTTAAACTGCAGCACCCAAAACATGTTTCGTTGAAAAAGATGGACTGTTACATCTTTCATAATTGTATTTAATAACTATAGTAAACCTATAGTTGCATCTTCATAACCACTGAAAAAATTTGGTGTCACCTCCTTGTTAGGGCATCGGCTACGGAGGTGTCGTCTGTGGTACACTGGTACTGAGCATATCGTTGACCTTCGAGGCTCTATAGATCATCTCTTTTTACTTAATATGAAATGTGCGACTTTTAAACTGTAGCGCCCACATCATACTAAATACAAAAAGGCGGACTGTTAAACCTTTCATATTCATATTTAATATTTATTATAATCCTATAGTTGCACATTAATAACCACTCAAAGAATTAGGTGTCAACTCCTTGGTAGGGCATCGGCTACGGAAGTGTTGGTCTGCAATACACAAGTGTTGAGCAGATTGTTGACATTCGAGGCTCTATAGACCATCTCCTTTTACTTAACATGATATGTGCGACTTTTAAACTGCAGCGTCCACATCATATTAAATATAAAAAGACGGACTGTTAAACCTTTCATAATCATATTTAATATTTATTATAAACTTATAGTTACACCTTAATAAGCACTCAAAGAATTAGGTATAAGCTTCTTAGTCAGGTCAACTACTGCAGACGTGTTGATCTGCGATACACAGGTGCTGAGTAGTTCGTTGCCCATCGATGCGCTATAGACCATCTCCTTCTACGTAACATGAAATGTCTGACTTTTAAACTGCAGCACCCAAAACATGCTTCGTTGAAAAAGATGGACTGTTACATCTATCATAATTGTATTTAATATTTATAGTAAACCTATAGTTGCATCTTCATAACCACTCAAAGAATTAGGTGTCAGCTCCTTGGTAGGGCATCGGCTACTGAGGTGTTGGTCTGCGATACACAGGTGTTGAGCAGTTTGTTGACATTCGAGGCTCTATAGACCATCTCCTTCTACTTAACATGAAATGTGCGACTTTTAAACTGCAGCGCCCACATCATATTAAATATAAAAAGACGGACTGTTAAACCTTTCATAATTATACATAATATTTATAGTAACCCTATAGTTGCACCTTTATAAGCACTCAAAGAATTAGGCTTCAGCTCTGTGCTCAAATGGTGTTTGGCTACTGATGTGTTGGTCAGCGATACACCGGTCGTCGATTGTGAAGGTTTATACACCATCTTCTGCTGCATAACACAGGTGTGTGACTTTTATACTGCAGCACACACATCATGTTATGCAGTAAGAGACGATCTGCTAGAACTATGATCAATATATTTAATATTTACAGACTTACAGTAACTCTATTGATATTAGATATAATATATCTAAAAATTAGGTGCTACTTAATATGTACCTTAGACCTAAGCCTATACATTGCATTATTTCGGGGACAGTTGAATATTTTCTTATAGTGGTTATATTATAACGTATAGGTATATCTAATTTATAAATTAGTTTTCTAATGATCTTTACGGGGTCGAGCTCTTACAATTAGTCCGACAACTCACACCGTACACGGATTATGAGCTAGTATAACTTCGTAATTTAAGCATGTTAAGACATAGGTAAAATGACTAATAACTATCGTGAAGTACATTATATTGTAATTAATTGTAATAAATAATAATAAAGTAGTTTAACGAGTAACAAATACGTTTTTCCGGACAGTACCTACAACATACATGTAAATATGTATATTTTACTACGATTCAAAACAATAATATCGTATAATTTAGATATATAATAATATTAAAATTACGACTTATCAATGCCGATCGGCGGGTGCTCACATCAGCCCGATCGGTGGTGGTGGTCCCGATGTCAAGCTGAAGGATGGTGTGGGGTTGGCAAATATATATCCATCGTCGTATTTATTGATCGGTGGCAGCGGCAACAGCGATGAGTGACGGAAGCTGGGGCAGCGGCGACGGTGTCGCGCAGTATGTGTATACTGTTATAATATAGGAACGATGACAATAATACAATTTATATTATATATATATACGTCCAATATCGACAATCGGCGAAAGATTCAGCGCACCCCATTTGTTTTCTCCCTCTAACCCACGCCAAACCTACATAGCAAACTTACGTTTAGAAAAACCAACACTGTATTATTACTTTAAATAATATTAGAGTGAATTCACCTATTATCTAACTATTGGCTATTTCATGATATTTTACATTTTATGCAAGTTATATGCGTCTAAATTATTACAATTTCAAAATGATTATAAATGGTATAAAAATTAAAATATCTATACTAAAAAAGCCAACGTAGGGACACAGGTAATGTTCTTAGCTTAAAATTTGATAATAGGTTAATTCACACTAATATTAAAAGACGTAATAAAACAATATGGTTGGTTCTCTATAAATTTGCTATATTATTGTGCGTGGGGAAGAGAGAAAACAAATGTCGCACTGACATCCTCTTGCGACAAAGATTGACGGAACTTCCAAATAAATGGATTAATATTGTTATAATAATATCTCATAAGCATACTCACGTCGATTAGACTTCAAACGATCGTACGCCGTAAATGTGGCAAGAAAAATATTGAGCGATGTAAACTTTTACTGAAAGCGTCGTACCAAAACGAAAGGTTTTTGTGCGAACATGGCGTACGCTAAAGGCG
This sequence comes from Acyrthosiphon pisum, assembly GCF_005508785.2. Classification (NCBI taxonomy): domain Eukaryota; kingdom Metazoa; phylum Arthropoda; class Insecta; order Hemiptera; family Aphididae; genus Acyrthosiphon; species Acyrthosiphon pisum. The sequence goes on along the minus strand of NC_042493.1, from coordinate 70,779,449 downwards.
TAAACACGACAACTTGGTTATGCACCTCTCATGGGAAGACGACTGACGAGTGACGAAGCTGTCACCAATAGCCGCGCAACAGCGCGAGGCGATGACTCAGCGGAAAGAGGGTAAAAGTTCTGGATCAATATTCTTCGTCTGATGCGCGCTTGCGTGGACGGAATCAGGGACCCTTTTCTTGAAATAGTGATTCGCGATACACTTTGTCACATGCGATAAAATCTGTATTGTAAGAAAATAAATATTTGATATTCTTGAATAATTATGTAATGACTGTAGTCTGAGGCAGGGACTGTAACCGGACCGAAAATAACCGGTTATAGAACCGGGAACCTTGTGTTAATTGTAAACCGGAACCTAAACCAAAACCATTTTTCAAATATTTAAATAACCTGATCAAAACCCGAACCTAATTTTTTATGTTAAATTTTTTTTCGGTTTTTTTCGGTTATAACTTTTTATTTATAAGTAAATTTTTCAAAGAAATTTCATTATATTTTGTTCGACGTTTTCAATATTATTTATTACTTAATTTATATTTTTCCTAGAATATTTTATGTTATGCATAAGGAGAGTATCACCTGTATAATTTATAATTTAATAATAATTGATTATAGTTTGTATACTATGATATAGCTATTGCATATTAGCTGTGCATTACTGAGTATTAT
>NC_042493.1:70776460-70778032 GCF_005508785.2 Acyrthosiphon pisum | reverse complement strand
ACTTATACTTAATAGGTACTTAATAATATATAGTACCTACACATTTTTCTGATATTAAAGCATAATTTTAAGGTATTAAGTCATATGTTTTGGGAAATTTTTTTTATGGCATTAAAGACTGTTTCCTACTAATGATACTAAGAAAGAAAATATAGGTTTGAGAATTAGGTTCCAAAGAAGAATAACATAAAGACGCGCACACATCAAATACGGTAGCTATACGATCTAAAATCGCTTACAATTTTAATTAAAAAAGATTTTTTGTTAACAGGTTACAACCGGTTATAACCGTAACCATAACCACAACCCCAATTTCATAATTTTAATATTTAATATTATAACCGAAACCTCAGGAATTTTTTTTTGAAAAACCTAACCGAAACCGAAACCGTAAAAAACATAAAGGTTACAATCCCTGGTCTAAGGTCTAACGAAAATCATTCGACCATTATTATAGTTGTCCAATGGTAAAAATATGTTGACAAATATTATTTTACATATTTTGTGCAATTATCGTAATTCGTTTACAGTTTAAAATTGTAATATTCAATTATACCTAATAACTTATGCTAATACAACAGTATATTTTATAGTTATTGTACAGTGACTAATTACGATAAAATGGCAATGTTATTCGATTTTGAGGCCACAATGGCGCACCCAGAAGCTGAAGACCCCCCCCCCCAAAAAAAAAAATATTGTTTATATTAGATTTTTTATTACTATAGCATATTGTTAATTATTTATATCAGATTTTACTTTATTATAGCATATTATTTTGTCACAAATATATTGAAATCATTAATGATGATATTTTATTTTGAAATGAACTATTATACCTATTAGAATCTAATAATTAGATAATGATACACCTACATGATAAGGTTTGTGCTTGTGGTATCGCCTATCAATTATTTCGTTGAAAATTATTTTTATAGATTTTTGGTACAAGGTATAATGTATTATATAGGTACAAGTGCTACGTCGGATCGTCAGCCTTCGCCTTTGATCCATAACTATAGGATACCTACAACCCACCTAACAATAATAATTACTTATGACCATAAGTATAGAATAGTGAGGTGCTTTAGGGGCTAAGCCCCATCAAAAATGTCCATAGCCCCCCAATCATTTCCTACATTTTGTTTTAAGCTTATTCAATATTATCAAAGTAAGCTCCCCCATTTGGAATTTCTAGATCCACCCCTGCCTGTATGTAAGGAAAGTAGAAACATTTTTAAGCTCCCCCTCCCATCACCACAAAATTTCTGAGTGTACGCTTGATTGAGGAAAGAGCATGAACAATTTTATTAATTTAATTAATTCACTTCATACAAATTCGGAATCAATAAATTACAATGGATCCTTTCAAATTAACAGATCGACTTATCATTAAATACTATAGACCTATTTACAAATTTAATTGAACTATTAATACCTCATATAGGTAGTCTTAAAGTGCTATTTGTCTGTGATTAAGAGGACGTAATACCCGCATGTGTTGTCTCCGTCTTACAAGTGCGTAACATACCGAATGTTACGCTCAGCAGAACACGTGTAGCTCCGTTAATT
>NC_042493.1:70772771-70776065 GCF_005508785.2 Acyrthosiphon pisum | reverse complement strand
AAATTAACGGAGCTACACGTGTAGTTCTGCTGAGCGTAAAATTTGCTATGTTACGCACTTGTAAGACGGAGACAACACATTCAGGTATCACGTCCTCTTAACTTGAAAACAAAAGTAAGGGAACTTTAACCAGGGCCGATTCGAATAATAATTCATGAGTTAGGGGGGGGGAGTATTGGTTATACCTATCAATTTTCCGACTTAAAATTTTCTTTTCTCGATTATCCCGAAGATTACTATTAATGTTTAATATTACATTCGATTTGGGCTTCCTAATATTTATATTGTTTTGACACGTGAAGATAAATATTAAAATTGATCACACTTTTATAGCACCTACGATCTCTTATATAACTTAAAATCTCAAATAAGAAAATTTAATAACTAATAAGCCTATAATAGTATTATTAGTTTTACACAAAACATTTTTATTTACAATGTATATAAATATAAAAATATAACTAATAAAAAATAATTTATGATCATCTATTGGTATAATCGTTTCTAATTGTTAATAACATAATACCATTGAGTATAGATAGTATACTATCTATACTCAATGATTATACGTATTATTTATTTGACAAAATAGATAGGTACCTATTATCACAGTTGTAATAGTTTTTTTCAGTATGCGCATCTCCTTCATCTACAGTCAATGTCGTAGTCCTATCCAACGCCACGGACGTGGCGCGAGCTAAGTTAAAAAAAAATATAGCAGCAGCACTACAATGTATATTATCTTGAAGCAATATAGTTGCCCATTTAAACAGTGTACATTTTGGTGTTTTTTTTAACCGGACTTAAAAAATTACCTAAGCCCGCATTCAACCTATTCTCTATAGGTAGTAGTTGACGTTAGGAACATTGAACAAGTGTTATGATCTCGCTTAATTCAACTTCTGTTTTAATTGGATTCATATATCTACAACCCCTAACTCCAATTTCAGTCATTGAGTCTCAATTATAATGTATTGATCATCTTTTAATGAAACTCAAACCTAACACTGTACTTTTATAACTTGGGTCTCAGTAGTAGTTTTTATTGATGTATTTGATTTTCGTATGAAATTTTTTTATTTTTGCTAGGTTAGTAAACACTGAATCTTCAAATGCTGCACGTATATTTCTTCTACTTCGCTGTTCTCTGCTTTTTCTTCCAATTGTATTTGAAGTTTTTCAGTTTTTCTGATGTTCGATAACCTTTCAAATAAAGCTTCCAACCCGCGCTGATTCAGCGCCGTCCTGACGATTTGCGGGGCACATGGTAAAGTAAAATTTCGGGGCCTTAAATGTCATTATCGTCAGTGGGCAGTGGCATATTTTAAGATATATACCTAAGTATAAAGAGGCAACACGCAAAAAGACTTAAAATATAGTACATTGTACTAAAAACAATATGAATAAGGCATAAGAAAATACTTTAGTCATTATAATAACGAAACACGTCATATATTTTAACTTAATATATTAATATTGATTAATTAATAAATATAGTAGATACCAAGGTGGATATCCACCTTGGTAGGTACTTAATACAATATAACAAAGGTGGACAAGTGGGTACCGTTCTGCTGTACAGTAGATGTCAAGCACGCCGTTGTAATGGATGTGTTATATTTGAATTACATTGATAAAACAATTATATGGGAAAAATGTTCCGAGTGGAGACGTTGTATTAGCCTAGTATACTTGTACAAATAATCAAATTTACTTTAAAAAAAAATTTACAAAGATCGTAAATATCGTGATTTTCCGCAGTAAACTTTTTCTGTTTGACAGACGTACAAAAACTTGTTGGAAACCTTCTATTCAAATGTCTTATGTCAGCTATGAAAAGAAAAACTTTTATGAATTTCTAACTGAAAAATAATTTACAACATTTAAAAAGGTGTACAAGTGGGTACCGCTATGCTGTACTGTAGTTGTAATGGATGTGTTATATTTTAATACAATGATAAACTATTGCAGTATACAAAAAACGATTTTGAGCGGTTAGCGTAGTCCTTATAATATTATTATTCTTTATTCGTTGCTATGGTGATTGTTCCAGATAGGAGAATTTGTGGGGAACCTTCTATCAAAATTGTTCACCCTGCCTTAGGGACGGCCCTCCGCAGATGTCATACGCAGTGCTACCAAAGGCTTCTATGTATGTAATAAAATCTCAGTTCAGCCTAAGATAACTAAAAACTCAAATAATATAACCAACAGGCAACGATTCTAGTGTAAACTGTGCCAGTGTCATACAACAGCCACATATACTATGGACAACCAAGGTGTATATGATGAACAGCAATGGCAAGTTGCAAGAATTTAGAGTATTTTTAGACAATGGATAACAATCTAATATTGTTACTCATCATTATATATCAACTCTTGTGTTGACAGCAATAGGCCATACTACTAAAGTAGGTGAAGTAAACACACTATCATCTTGAAACGAAGCAGACATAACCTTACAAATTATGTCACGTACTTCAAATTTCACACGCAATTTACAATTTCTAGTAATGAAAACAATCACCAACGACTTACTTACTTCAAGTATTTCAGTACAAGAAATTAAATTATCATCTGGATTAATTCTTGATGACCTAGAACACTACAGAGTAATAAAGTTTATATGCTTATTGGATGTGAATGTTTTCGTGAACTATTACAAAGAGGACTCAACACATTAGGAAACCATCACCGAACACTTCATGAGACTGCTCTGGGCTGTGTTGTCCACTAAATGTAAATTAAAACAAAAAAAATACTGCAACTTACCTTTGTACATACTCAAATTGTCAAGCAACAGAAACCATCAACCATTTAGTAACTACATTTTGGAGAAAAGAAGAATTTTAAACTGATAAACCAATTACTGATGAATAGACATTCAATTTGAACTTATTTACTCATATACTACATCTTGTGATCAATAGGAAAGATACATTGTCAAATTGACATTACCTTCTAATCTATCAGTCCTTGGAGACTCATTTCAAGAGCCTTTAAGGCAATTCAGATAGATTGAAACACATTTACAAAAGGATATCACACTACAAACCAAATACCAAGCCTGGGCATAAACGCGTTAAAAAGTTAAAAGTTAAGTTAATTTTAACTTTTAACTTAACTTTTTTAAACTTAATTTTCATTAACTTAATTTTTAACTTAACTTATTTTAATTGATATTAACTTAATAAATAACGAGTTACTTTTAATCAAATTCAAGTTAAGAGGACGTGATACCCGCATGTGTTGTCTCCGTCTTACACACGCACGACATAGCAAATGTTCGTTCAG
>NC_042493.1:70741889-70772485 GCF_005508785.2 Acyrthosiphon pisum | reverse complement strand
TAAATAAATATTTATAAATATAAATATTTACTGAAGTATAAAGTTGGGCTATATTCTCTAACAGTTTTAGACTTTTAGTACCCTGAAAAAGTATTCAGAGTTTAAAATTAAGTACATTCTTAAATACCATGTTATTTTTATTTAATAATTTAAAAAAAAATGTATAGTACTTATCTGTATTAGTGTATTAATAAATCAAAAGGTTGTATTTGTTTTGGCATTTTCAATTTTGTATTTTTTTTGTACCTACTTCATAATTCTATTAATTCAGTACCCATGTATAGAAAATCTATTGGCTATTTCCTGTGTTCAATAATATTTATGATTTTTATTATTTAAACCATAATACTGGGTATTTATAAAGATATTATATAAAAAAAAATAATAACTTAACTTAACTTAAGTTAATAAGTTGATTGAAAATGTTCATATAACTTTTACTTAACTGAGTTAAAAAAAAAATTAGGTTAACTTTTAACTATTAACTGAGTTAAAATGTTTTACATTGACTTAACTTAACTCAGTTAAAAATTATCATTAACTTGCCCAGGCTTGCCAAATACAATGATTTCATAAAGGAATATTTATCACTTGGTCATATGCAAATGTATGATGACATATCACAGTCAAAAGAAGTTCATAATTTTATACCACAGCATCCTGTATTTCGTGAAGCAAGTACGATAAATCATAAATAGTATTAATTTTAAAAACAAACAACAAGTCAAGCAATGCAACAGATACCATCAAAGCTCTTGGACTAACTTGGAATACAATTAACGACGATATTCATTGTTTGAGACAATCTGTTGAATCTACTAATGCATATCCAACAAAAGAAAAGTGCTTTCACTCATTACAAGGCTATATAATACATTGCAACTTAGTTGGCCAGTTGTAATACTTACTAAAATGTTGATTTAATAACTGTGAAAATTGAAAGTAGATTGGGATTCACCATTGCCACCAGATACACAGGAATCTTTTCACGTGATAACTTACCTAAGAAACCGCATGCAATTGAATGTGGTATATTAAACTTGGGCATATCTTCAGGCGATGGAAGTCATTGGGTAGCGTTTTATAAAAATAAAGAAAAAATTGTATATATTGATAGCTTTGGTAATTGACCTCCACCAATCGAATTGTAACATTATTTTAAACAGTTTAAAATACTATATAACTATTCTAACTATCAAGATTTCGATATATTTAACTGTGGTTATTGATGTCTTAAATTTTTACAATGTATGAATCTGTCACATTAAGTTTGACTGGAAATACAACTATATTATCTACGAATTATTTTCCGTCTCTAAATGTTTACGAGAATTCGGAAATAGCTTTGTTATGTTTACAAACACGTAATTTATTTCCAAACATAAATTCAACTAATAACCGACTTGAGATAGATGTAATTCCTTCAACAAGTAATAGATTGATCCTAAAAACATTTATATTTATTTTGGAAGAAGGATGTTATGAAATTGAAGATATAACCAACAAAATTGCGAAAGAGTTGTTTCACTTTAATAATGAATTTAGAACATAGCTAACATTTAACGTTACTATATTGATCCCGTCGATTTTAGATCATACATTAAATGCAATGGAATACTAAAGTTAAATATTCCAAACAGTATAGCATCGGTTTTTGGATTTGAAAAGAGAACCTATGATCCAATGTATGAAGCTCGTTGGTCTGGAAAAGCTGTTAATTTAAACAAAATTAACTCTATAAAAGTAATGTGTAATATAGCACATGGATCATTCACCAACCAACTTCAAAGTCATTCGATATATGAGTTTTTTCCAAGTGGGAGAACAGGAACAAATGTTATTCAATCGCCGTTAAACCTTATATATTACAGATTAAACAAAACATTTATTGATTCAATAACTGTACAGTTAGTTGATCAAAACAATAATCCGATCGATAACTTGAATGAGACATTGACAATTGTTCCGCATATTAAACGTCACGAGTCTCATTGTTAAATTTGTATCTCAGATATCAGGATGTACGAGTCAGTTACTTTAAGTTTAACCGGAAACACAACCATATTATCTGCAAATTATTTTCCGTTTATAAATCTTTACGAAGACTGAGAAATAGCTTTGTTATGTTTGCAGACATTTAATTCATTCCCGAATATCAACAAAGATAATAATAAATTTGCTATACAAGTAGTTGACCATAATATTAATTATTATGATCGTATGTGGTGTTATATTAAACTTGAAGAGGGATGTTATAAAATTAAAGATATTAAGCATCGAGTTATGGAACAAATAAATATTTATAATGAAAAATTCAAAACCCAGTTAACATTTGACATTTCGGTTGATCTTAACGATTTCAGATCAAATATAAAATGTAATGGAATACTACACTTTGATATTGCACATAGCATAGCACCTGTATTGGGTTTTGAAAAACGAGAATATAAGCCAGAGTATGAAATTCATAGATCAGAAAAAGCTGCGAACTTGAACACAATTAATTCTATAAAAGTAATGTGTAATATAGCTCAAGGATCATTCACTAACCATCTTAAAAGTCATTCGATTTACGAGTTTTTCCCGAGTGAAAGAACAGGATCTAAAGTAATTCAGTCGCCGTTAAATTTAATATATTACAAATTGAATAAAAAAAATATCGACTCAATAACCGTTCATCTAGTTGATCAAGATCATAATATGATTGATAATTTTGATGAGACATTGATGGTTGTGTTGCATATTAAACATTACGGGTGTTGGAATGGGATTAAAATTCAATATAAGCCCACTACTTAGGAGCAGTTCGAGTAGTCATAAGACTAAAGTGATAGCAGCAACATCAAACAAAGTAAAAAAATTAACGTTAAAAAATAACAATATTTTACAAGCTCTGGGTTATCAATTAAGGCAGAATATTTATATGATACCTATGTATAATGTATACGGAACCCGTTATTAAGCCCTTCTACTTTCTTATCAAACGCTCCGATTATAGTTATCGATACTTCAAAACAGAACGATTTAGCCACACCCTCAGCAGTAGATGTTCAAATTGAAATTGAAACATCAGAATCCCTTACAGGTGTAACTGCTTATTGTTTATTAATTCATGATCGAATTGTAGAATATGTACCTTTTACTAGAGAAGTAAGAAAACTTGTGTAAATAATGAATCGAAATTGTATAATATTATATTTAATATTTGTTGTAAAATACTATTATTTTAAATGATTAAAAAATAAATAAACAAAATGATAATAATAAAAAAAATATTTGTATTTATTTCAGAAAATTATATTAAAAATCGTTTAAAAATGTTTCTATACAATTACAGGGAGATTGGTTTCACTGTTAGGCATACATTCCTGGTTAAATTTTTTTCATCTCCCCGTAAAAAGTGACTCAGAACCGCCAACCATACATATTAGAATTTTTAGCTATACGGTGATCGAATGTACTGCAAGGCGGACTTCCGCCTTGAATTTTTTTCATCTTCCCGTAAAAAGTGACTCAGAACCGCCAAATTACTACTACTGGTATCTAAATATTCAACTCTAAAAATGAGCATTAATGTTCATTGTTTAATTGTCACAAAATATGTCACATAGATTTATGATGAGAATAATAATGTACCTAATATAATAATACAATTTACTATTTAGCTTTTCATAGTAGTTTGTTATATATTATAATTTATTATATTTTAATATATTATATTTATTTAGTAATCATATTATAAGACAGTTATTTTTGATATTGTATGAATAATAAGTATTGTGTAAAAATACTGAAGTAGGAAAAATTAATCATAATTATATTAAGCAAAGTCGGGGGCTTTAAAATGTTGTTGTCAATGGGCGCAAAATCTTAAATGCACTTGGGACCACCGGATACGTTTATCTCGTTGGCCCAGTCCGCTCCTAGTACAATCACATACTGTACCTTATGACTATACCTAAGCATAGACGTAAGTTATCATCCAAGAGTCTAAGACCGTACTACCACTTACCAAAGAAAAAATAGGTATATTTATACTTTACCAGACACCCTTTTTATTGCGTTTTTTTTCAAACTTATGCAGTTAAGTACGCTGAAAACGATGGTGAAGTCCGAATTTGGCGCACGGACTTAGTTTTGAAGTTATGGCCTAATGAAGTTCACTATTTCGGAGCGCAGCGACGAGTTCCGTAAAACGTATAATCACTACCTGTATCTACGCTATACTACGAAATAATATAGATTTGAATCGTTTAATAATTTTTGTGTCGATACACACGTAATCACTGCAAATTTGAACTTCCATACATTTTGAACCGGAAGATTCCGGGAAATTTTTCAAACAGTTTTGAATTCAGCATAAAAAAACACGTATTTAAAAAAAAAAAATGAAAAAAAGGGTGTCCAGTAAAGTAGTTTGTTCCAAAATCGCAAAATAGTGAACTTCATTAGCCCATATTACTTCAAAACTAAGTCTCCCTAGATAAAATGTATTATAAAAAATAAAATGTAAGTTACCTTGGACTAATTGAAGGTTCACTTGCCCATAATTCAGGGGGGGAATAGACAACCAGATTCTATGTACGACTTAAGTATGTAATCAGAAAATATATAGCCTTCATTTTCATTTGGACACGTACTCATGAGTTCTAAAAAGCCTTCTTTAACCTTTTCCACTGGGAGAAATGGTAATCCAAAAAATGATTTTAACCAAATGCCTAATTCATCTCCATCTATCAAATATGAAGTTCTTAAAATATTGTGTTCTTGTATCTAAATATATCAAAAAAAACGTATAAATATAAATAAAAATTAAGTAATAATGTTATTTAATTACCTTACGCCACCATGCCTGACCTAAATAGAATCTACACCCAATAATAGCTATTCCAGGAAACATAGTTTTCGCGGCTTCATGTGCAGCTTTTTCAAAATCCACATGTAATGTGTGGATACATAGTCTGGTGGATAAATATTCAAAACATATGTTTTTTAAAAATGTCCACATTTGAATGTAAGTTTCTTTACATTTATCGGGTAAAAAGAAGTATACAAGTGGTATATAAAAACCATTTTTGTATAAATGGATTGTATAAAGTTGTAAAAAATACTTAGGAGCGTATTCAAATGTGCCATCTATAAATATATCATCACACTGTGTGAGTAAATTAATATTTGTTTTCGTCGTAATACAAATGAAGTTTTGATTTTCAGGAACATGAATAAACTTTTCGTTTTTAAATCTAAAGCGATCTTCGTTTTGCATTTCTTTAAGTTGTGTGATAGCACTATTTAATGATTGTGGAAATGTTGGGTAATCTTTTCGACGTAAATCATACATACTTTTTCGAACAGATTTAATATAATTATGAGGTACTTCATAATCCTCTTTTAAAAGCTCAGTTCTTATAATTTTTGAAGGTTTTACTGAAATCGTGTCATTAGCTTTTCTTTTACAATTTTCTCGCAAAATTTGACGCTGGATTTTTTCTACAGTATCTAATGTATGCTTGTGTTCTCCCAGTATTTCCAATAGAATTGTATGTTTTGAGTCAGTTAAAATACTTGCAGTAGGTATGTACATGTTTTATGTATGCACCTCCATTTCACTTTTCCGTCATTTCGTTGACGAATATGTCGATATTACATGTATTTACCAACGCTAAATCGTTGCCCTTTTCAGATTTTATTATCTCCAATTGATTCTCCATGCCTATCAATTAACTTATATATTTTAACACCGTAAAAAAATCGTACCCACACGCTGCGTTTTAACTAGACTGTTCTGACTAGACTGGTATATTTTACCATCGCCATACTGACAACACCAACCATATCAACTATATTATGGGTAATTTATTAAAATAATCTCGTCATTATGATATTATCGTTATAATGTTAGGTCACATAACATGTAATTTAATGTATGTTGTTATCTTTATCGACTTTATCAAAAGACCCGACTTATCTTATTTTCAATTAGTTTGAACTTGAAATGTCGTGGTAAATAGGTGGAAAAGTTCAGGTCCCTAAATAATATGCACTAATTGTATCAATCTCATGTTACAAGAATAAACGTGCGGAATCGTATTCGTTACATGGCAACGTCGCATTTGAATACAATACGGAGTTGGGTATAAAAAAAAAAGGTAATATATAAGGTAATATATATATAGAACAATGAACGTGCGGAATCGTGTTCTACCCAAACTACATAAGTTTCAGAAAAAAAAAATTACTAAAAAAACGGTGCCCGGTAAAGTAGAAAAGTTTCAAAAAATATATTCGCGAAAGCTTTGCCATCTATCGGCCGGACAGGCGGTTTTCGGCGGTACAGAATGCGATCGGTAGACAGCGCGTCATATATCGTAACCTGAAGCGTCACGATTGCCGTCCGCCGCCCACGCAAATTCCGACCGGTATTACGGCGGCGGCCTCTGGAACAGCTGTTCTAGAGACCGGCATGACCGTGTTATCCGATCGCGCGGAAAAAAAAGTCGCCGGTCCCTGCGATCGTCCTCGACCACACTTCCGAGTACTGATGCGACCGGAAGTCACACACGATTGTTAATATTGTCGTAGCGTGAACGGCCGTCGATATCGGAGCGATAACAATAAAAATATAATATATTTATATTTTATAATCATAATATTATCCATATTTTATTAATAGGTACGATAGCGTATTGCCTGTCAATCGATCGCGACGAAAAGATTGTATTGAAAATCGCAAATTTCCGGCGAAAGTAAAAAAAGCCGCTTCCGTTTATTCAATTTTCCAGTGACAGTCGCCGACGACGTCCCCGTAGCCTTTTTCTGTTCCATGACAGAACACACGCCGGTAAACCCAAAAATCGATCGAAGGGGTGCGTGGGCGGACTCGTGTGCCGGTGGTGGGTAGGAGAGCGGGTTTTTTCCCCACACCCTCTCACACGCGCCGTCGTATTTTTTCCTCCGTTTATTATTACCATTTTAGGGATGGGTCACACCGTGTGTCCGCCCCCGCCGAAGCTACCGTGTAGCACACATCCCGCCGACCACCACCGCCACTAGGTGGTAGTATTATTACTACTATTACTACTACTACAACAACCACTACTACTACTACTACTACTACTACTACTACTACTACTACTACTACAACTAATAGCGGTACTACCACTGGTTACTACCGAGTATCGACACTACTACAACTACAACCGCTTGCTGGGGCGTGTGTGGATTGTGGTTGTGTGCGTTAGTGTGCCCATTGAGCGAATGTGTTGCCGTCGAGTGTGCGTGCGTGCGCGTATATGTGTGGATGGCGCGCCGGCGTGAGCTAGCATTTCCTTATCCGCCGGCCGACGACGTGACCACGACGTCGCTGCCGACGCCGCCGCTCAGCACGACGACGACGAGGACGACGACCGCGACCGCAGACGACCCGACCATATTATTGCTATCATTATTATGATTATTTCTACTATTATTTATTTATTAATGCGATAACGATTCTGGCCGGTTACATTCGCGCAAAAAACCGCTCCCGATCGCCGTCGGTCATCGTCGTTTGTGTGTTTTTTCCTAATCACCATCATTTTCATCGGTGACGGGTAGGTACCTATTATTGAATAACAATAATAATAACAATAATAATACCATCATCAATACACACGTCTCGCTGTTTTCAGCTACCTATCTACCCACATACAGCCAATTTATTTTCCGCTTCCACCGCCGCCAGAAGAGGATTTTCGACTTCCCCAAAGACTGATGCTCGAGTCACTCACATACCTAACTACAGCACGCCGCCACCAGGTGCCTTCTCCGTCTTCTATCGCAGCCATCGTCTATTAGCTACCTACTGCGGTGCGAGTCGTTATTATACCTACATCAATTTACTCAAGTAATCGTCCCATGGTCACAGCTATGTCAGGTGCGAACGGCGAACACTACACACTGGTAAGTACCTATTGACCACTGATAATTAATAGTATTAATATAAATTAATGTTATTCCGTCCTGTGGACGGATCTATGTGGTTTTGCAGGAGAAGCACACCGTCCCAATCCGCAATAAGTCCTCTCTATATACACATGAGTATAGATAATAAGCGGTAGCAGGTCGTCGTCAGCTGACTGCAGCCATCTCACTAGTCAACCATATCAATTGATATTTCGTAAGTGTTAACCTTGTGGAAATTCTACGATCGCACAATATTGACCGCAGCTTGTCGCCCAGTAGTTATGAGTATTGTATGAGTTTATAGAAGCTTTACCCGATTTTTTTACAGTTTGTATTGTTTGATGTTGAGTAAACAACAAATATTATTTAAGTTTTTTGTGTGCCCCGTTTGAAGCTAATGCATCACTGTAATTTTAATCTGTTGTAATTGGCAACCATACACCAGAGTATGCAGATTTTCGTTCAAGATATCCATCAAAAATGGTTCTAGTTTTAATATTTTTTTGTTGACCTTAGTTATGCTATAACATGCAGTTGCATGTATGTTTAAACACATTTTAAGGAGCTCCACCAATGATTCTTTATTATGCTGGTGCACACTCCTTATTTACATTATTTTAGAACAATTATGCAAATTGTATTTTCACTAATTACTACTATGTCGATTGTTGTAAAACCTATGTCTTTATTTCTGTTCCTAGTAACTTATGTTTGAGATAAGAATTTTTATATTTGATAATTGATAATAGTAATCAGTTTTAACTACGCATTAATAATATATAACCAATCACTTCTTTGTTTTTTTTTTTTAAATTTTTTTTAATTAGTTTGTGTAAAGTAATGGAACTATGTGTTAATCAAAATTGTTTATTTTTAGTGATAAGTAAGAAAATGTAAGATGTTGTGTTTGAAATAAATATTTAGAACAATTTAATAAAGTAATTAATTAAGAATCTTTAAGTTGATTTTTATTAAAAAAATTGTAGTTAATCTTCTTTGTTCCTAACTAAATTATTTCGTACATATTTTATGTGATTAATTTTTTAAAAATCTATTTGATTTTAATACAACACAATATTGTATATTTGGTTAAACAAATATTTATTGAATACTGGAATATTTGAATAATGTACTATGTTTGATTTTTTCTGAACAAAGTCTATAAAGTTTATTGGTATCTACCGGTTTAATATATCTACTTAATATATTTAATATATTTAAAAATTTATGAATTGATTTAATTATAATTTAAATTTATTATAAATATTTTCATAGTTTAAAGTTTGTATACTTACATAAATTAATGCAATTAGTTATTATTAAATATTTTTTTTCAGGTATAAATTAGATAATAAAAACATTTGACATTTTAATAATAGTTGTTATAGGCATCTAATAGAAGAAAGAAAAAAATATTTTCTTTTTACAATATTATTATAACATTTATGGAGGTTTCAAAATTTTAACTGTACCTTATCTAATCATTTTATATAGATTATATTTATTAAATGTATAAATGAGATATGGTTAAGTCGGTGGTTTATTATTATAATTTAATAGAATATTTATTCTCTTGTTTTAATTGTCTTCATTAAATACATTTTTTTTGCAAAAATATTTATATCAACTTAAACTATTAATTTAAATATATTATGATTTATTAGTCTAGATTTATTTTATTGTTGATAATTATTTATAACATATTTAGCCTTTGATCACAGTAGATTTGAATTTTGGTTATTTTATCCAAACCCCATACTAAGTGCTTTAGTAATTGTAAGGCCTTTGTTTTTTAAAAAGTTATGTTTTTTTCGACTAAATTTTAAATCTGAAATATATTAAAATTTTAAATTTTGATGTACTGAGTTTATGATTATTGCTCACAAGCCAAAAATATTTTCTAATATATTTTATAAATAGTTACACAATAATTGAACAATTATTTTTATATTTTAGCTGTTTAGAAGTTTCCTAAAAGCCGTTTGAATGCAAGTTGCAACGGTAATGCATCCCATGCAACATGCTGGAGGAGTGGCAACATATTATGCTACTCCTAGGCCAACTCACCCACACTACTCAAGTGTAAGTACCAATAAATTAATCATTTGTAATAACATGTGATATAAAATGCGTTTAATATAAAATAATTTATCATAAACAGAAAAGGTACTTCTTATTAGGTATCTATACGGTACCTACAAGTATATGTAATATATCGTTATACCATTTATTAATTTATCTATAATTGTATTTTTTACAATTCAACTAAACATAATCGCATGTGTGAGTATTTAGTCAAGAAGGAATACTTAGCTCCTACACGTCCTACCCACCATTATTGTTATGCATAGTTTTTGTATCCTTACAATTATATGTCCACCAGTTAGGAAATGAAAATGTATTGATAGTTGACAAAGTTATTTGTAATAATTTAAAACATTTTTCATTGTTGTACATTTAATAAATAGTAAAATAATCAGGGTACCTTGTCTCTGTGTTTATTTATTAATTTCAAGTTAATTATAATTATTTTATAGCATTGTAACAAATTACTGAGATGTAACTCAACCATTTGAAATAAGTTATTATAACTTTTTAATTTTTAGACTTTAACATCATACTTTGTTATAATACATCATAGTATAATATCTTTAACAATTTTATTCTACTTACTTACAAATTTAAAAGTTTGGCTTAATCTTTTTTCAATATAATAACATAAACAATAGGTTATCATATTAAAAAAAAAAAAATATTCAAACTTTTTTTTAAAATAAAAACTTAAGGATTACCAGTTTGGTGAAGTTTAAATTATTATGTATCTTTGTTATGACGTATAGTTGTATAAAATATAGGTATACCTTTACATATTTATATCTAGAACAAATGTAGCAATTTTTTTTTTGTATATCGAGAAGTGAGAACAAGTATTATGTATTTGAATTATATTATTATTAACACAAAAAGTGGTATAAATATGCTAGTTCACGGAGACCGGTTATTCGGCACTCCACTATTCACTTTACTCACCATGTTAAAGGATAGAAATGTATTAATAAAAATGTACAATCTATGATGCACCAATAGTTATTTTTAGAAAGAAAACTATACTTAAATTTATACTATTCCTCTTACCCCCCTAGTTGCACCTATGATCAAATAGATGAATAAATTCTGTTGATTGGGACACATATTATGAATATATAATATTTTTGTAGTTATTTCACTGTCAGATCGATAGAAAAATAAAAAAAATTAATAGAAATTATAATTATAAATTTTTTTTTTGCTAAAAAAAAGCAATTTTTAAATAATGAATAGCCTGTAATAGGTACTAACTTCATTATAAGTCAAAATAAATTGTTACAAAAATGTATATTAATTTATGTTTACAATCTATGCTCACTAAAATTGTTTTAATTGAAATTATGTTCAACCAAAGTTATTAATAACTAAAAATTAAAAGTGATTTGATAATTACCCAAGTACAACACTAAAACATATTACTATTAACTAGTTACAGTTACTATTTACATTTCACTATATAAGTAATATTTAAGTTATGTAATTTCAATTATTACTTATATTATTTTTATTTTTAATGGAATTATAATGTTATGTAGGTATTCATATTGGTATAACTGTACATATTTTGTTACTATTAATATTGTACCTAATATTCAATAATTTTAACTTTTTATAATGTATCTAGGTAAAATATTTTAACTTATTGTATATAGTACTACCTATGACTTGTAATACTGTTATTAGGTGTATTGTCAAAGCTTGGTATCTAGTTATGTAGATTATGTTGACAAATTAAAATACATTTTATAATATTATCTATTAATTAAAATTTAAATATCTGTGTCATAACTTAATGTTTTATTCAAAATAATCTATGTTTAAAAAGCATTTATTTTTTATACAACAGAATAATATAACCGTGTAATTATGTAATACTGTTAACATTATTAATCTGTTTTCAGTGGGTATTGGGTAAAAGTATGCAAATTATTTTAATTCGGGCAATGTAGTATTAAATTTTTTATACTTTTGGTTACAACTGTTATTATAGGTAACTTATACCTAAGTCTGTAATTATTAGTTTCGTACAAATAACTAATGATAACAATTCAAGCTATAATACAGTAACTTTTGGGTAAATATTTTCAGTGACAAATAAAATGTTGTTATAATTTATATTGTCGTTATTAAGTTATGAATAAAAAGCATATTATATTTCACCATTGCAAGATAAATTTAAATAGTATCACTATATTGGTACCTTCCTAATTATATTATTGGTTATTCCGTCATGAATAGGTAATTATGTAATTTACATAGTAGTATGTTATATAAAGATAATCAGTTTAACTTCATTAATTTCGAGTGATAAATTTGCATAGTAGGTGGTAAACTAAAATGAAAACCAATATAATTTTAAAATAATCAAGTATTAACCATTGAATAAGTATGTATAGGTAGATTATGTTAGATTAGTCTATCGATTTAACAGAAATAAAAAAAATTACTAATTTGATTTAAATAAATAAATTATATCCATTACTTAGGCACACAAATCGAATTATATCGATTACTTAGGCAAACCAATCTATACGTTTAAAATACAAATTTAACGATTGTAAAACAGCGCCTGCACACTTTAACTTACAATTACTAATGAGACATTATGATATATTATCATGAAAAAAACGTATTTAAAATATATGATATAGTCATATAGATGGACAATAATTGTTATGAGTGTTACGAAACCTAATTTTCAAGAGGGTAAAAAGCATTTATAGTACCTAAAGAATAACGTGGGAGTGGGGTGTCGTATATTTATTTTTTGCGGATATTATGTTATATAGATAGTACACTAGGACTAGGTAGTCCATAATATTAGATACTATATTGAGCAATGCGTATGGATTGATTATTTACTACTTTTATAAAATATCTGGGTATTTGTAATTAGTGTTGTCTGTGGTCAATCGGAACATGTGTTATAAACGGGTATTTTAGGCGTGGTCGGGCACGCCTGGTAAGTTTATCGCACGTAACGATCGTCGCCTGCGACGTTCGTCTCGTCCACACCAAAACCCCATTCATAGGCAATTCAAAACATCTCTAGTCCAAGTATACAGGAAGATCTTATTGACTAATTTATTTATACTAATAGAACGATATTATTATAGTATTATATACCTATATAATACAACATTACAACGTATATCGTATATGTTCAATATAGGTACATTCAATGTTTGTATAAAACAGTCAATAGATTATGACGTTCACTCGGCTTCTCAGTATCATAGTTTTTGAAGCTTAAATCATATTATTTTCTGAAATTGTACGCCGAGGTGTTAATATTAGATTTATTTACAATTATTCTATTAAGTATAGAGGTAGGTATTCTTATTGTAGTGTAAATAGTTTTCTTTTAAGAAAAACAATTTACACTTATATAATAAAATAAAAAAAAACATAAATTCTTTGAAACTTAATACCTATATAAACCAATGTCTCGAGTAATAATTTAAATAGTAAAATAATTATTTTGTAACGACTAACGAGCATAGTGGTATTTTTAGCGTTTTTATTATGATCGATAAATATAATTTTTTATTTAATAAAAAATGAACTATATTAACTCAATTTTACGATAATATTATATGGGTTGCGAAATACACAATATTCTGTTATATTTAATGTATGAAAAGTTTGATAGGTATTGAACGTAGGTTTTAATATATTTTTTGTATGCTTTTTATTAGTTGGTTAGATTAAATCCTTTGCAGTATAATGTCAACTATTAGAATGACAATTACTAATTATTTATAACCTAATAGGTACCTATTATTTTAATAATATTAAAACAAAATACTGTTATTGATTTGGTTCACAAATTCAGAATATTAAATCTTGTGACCAGTATGGTAAAAATAGTTACCTACTTATCTATATTTACATCATAATTCCCTCACCGTACCTAATTTTGTATAAATAATCATAAATATATTTGTTGATTATTTTAAATGTAAATATAATATAATTAATTTAGGTACTATATTGGCAAACAAAGATTCCAAAATTACTTCCCCAGCTGCTTCCTTCGGTGTGGTAACAACTCGAGGTGCCGCGGAATATTTACTATTTTAGTAATATTTTTTTATCGTATATATTTGTAAAGTATTATTTATATTATAGGTACGACTTAGTAAACGCCGCATCCATGCACTTAAATATAAATATGACACACCCCGTGGAGTTTCATACATGTATACAACATTAGTCTGGTACCTAACCTTAATCCACATGATAGGATAAACATCCCCCATCCATGGTCTCACTCTAACTATTCACTCGGAGAAACTGTTTTTGGTTGACGAGTTTTATATTTATATGTATAAACCATCGCCCATCTGGTATATAGTATTTGTTATTTCACCATGTGTATTTATATATTATTCACATATCACATGGCACACGACACACAGTATAATAATTATATATCTTATATCTTATTGTTCTAGTATATTACCTATGCATAAGTTTTGTCTTAATTTACTGAACTACTAATTCACAACACTAAAATAGGTATCTATATAATAATGTTCAGCCTCATCGATTTGGTGACTGTATTCTCAGAAAATTGTTTTAGATACTTATAGAATTTAAGAAAAATATTTCTTATTGTTTAATAAAAAAAAACGATTATAACAGTTCTAAAGTTATATAGCAACAAGATTGCATAGACAAAAATCAACTTTTTAATATCTTATAATATAATATTTGGGTAGGTATAATTATAAAATAGGTACCTACTATATAGCTATAGGTAAAATTTGTAATGATACGGAATATTGTTTTGCCAATGACAATATACTAATAATTGCTATCCACCTACTGAATAGTAATATAGAATATACCAACCTTTTTATGCTTGCTAGTTGCTACAATAGTATTTATAAATAATTTTGGTGTCATCTAATTTTACCTATAGGTATTTTAGCAATAAATATACGTAATGCATTTTCATGCCAAAAGAAACAACCCTAAACAGTCACTAGCAGCATTAATAATAATATAACAATATTAAGTAAATTTGTAAAATTCAATGACAGCGACATACGTTGATTTTAGGAAACTTACGGTCATCTCAGAATTTTGTAAAATATCAATCTAAATAATTTTTTTTAATAACTGTAAAACGAAGCGATAGGTAACTAAATAATTCAAATTAAAAATTACTTTTAAAACAATAATCTGAATAAGATTTGGGATTTTCGAAATACCTACAAGGAGATATTTACAGCTTATTATAATATATTGTGGATTGACAAATAACCTTGTATTCATTTATCAAGTCTATGAAAATAAAGTTGCGACTTTGTAATCGTATATTAACGGATATCCTGGACCAATGAGATTATGATATGTGGTCTGAGTGTGCCTACGCTGTGATGTACACTCATTAATTGCAGCACTGCAGTCCTTTGCTGACACTATAGATACTAATTACTATTCAATAGCTAATTATTAATTAGTGTTACTGAAAATGTTTGGTATTTTAATTGAGTTTGACATTTCGAGGAAATGGTTGATGTACCAGATATAAGATTACCACAGAAACATAACTTACGAAATGAACTTATTTTTTAATAAAATAATTATTACCTATATGTTATGTTCTTTTGGAGGGCCTAAATTAATTTTCAACTCAGAAGTAGGTTAAACTGTACTGTTTAAATCGTAACTAAGTAAAATATAATTTATACTATTACTTTATAAAATCTTAGTTAGGTACCTACCTATCTAGATTCTAGGTACTTGTATTCACAATAGTCAATGACAAATAATTTGTGTAAAAAATTACATCAAATTTAAAACTTACTTTCCCTGAAGTTACAAGTTACAATATACATTTATTTCTCTAGTTATTGTCAAATATTTATATTACCTTTATCTACTATGTATTAATAGATATCTTTTTGTCTAGATACCCAGTAGTTTAATCCTAAACTATGTGTTGTTAAAATAACCTTGTGATTATTATATAGGTTACCTAAAGGTAATATATAGTAGCTTCATGATTTTGGCTGTTATGCTAAAAATGTTTATCTAAATCAACAATTTTATTTTTATATCACATTTTAACTGGTATAAAAGTATTCTGATGGTTTCTTTTTACTTACGTGCCTAATGATAGCAGGGGTTGAAACCGGTATGAAAACCAATTTCAAAAATCGAAACCAAAAATAATTGGAAATCGGTATTAAATTCAAAACCGAAATCAAAAATATAATTTTAATAACAGTATTTGTTTTTGAAAATTGTTGGTGTCTTAAACATTTTGGAAAGTTTACTTCCATTAGCCCCCGATTCAAATAAATTAATATAGGTTCTATGAATGAACGTAAATAGTCCAGTATTTGCAACTGAATTTAGAAACCGGTATAAACCGTTTAAAAAACGAAACCAAAATCGAAACTGGACAAAATTGGAAACCGGTATTAAATTTAAAAACGAAACTGGTATACAAAATCGAAACCAAAACATGGATTTCCTAACAATAGGGGTGAGCATCTTAGTGAATACCAATCCCCATTATGCTATAAACAAAATATTTTACTATTACACTTTGTGTATAAGTACCTATAAATATTATATTATAACGTATAATTTAAAAATGTTTGTTTTGGGCTTAATATTTTATTGATAATACCTATGCATTTTTATTTGTTTTTAAGTAGGGCAAGGAGAATAGATATAAAGAACTAAAATTACCTAGTCGAAAACTCAAAAGCCAGATTTGAATTATCATCTCAGTGCATTAAGATTGCAATGAGATTATAATACTATTTATATTAGGTTTGAAAACGTTGTTTACGTGTTAGCTATTTTTTAAATAAAAGTATTAATTAAATTATGAGAAGCATCAAGTCGCTTAATTATAGCATCACTACTACTCTTCACTCCAAATTCATTCCAATCTTGTAATTTAAAAGCTAGCTCCAGGTACCAATATGCCTGAAAACTCAATCTTAGAAGAAGGTATCGTGATATTATAATCTAAAAATATAGATTGTTTCCTCTAACGTTTAAAATGTTGCTAAAGAGTGACTTTTTTCTTAAGTAATTAACAAACGACACTCAACATTACTCTTCTCATACCATTGTACATTTTACGTTGTATAAATTGCGTATAACTTTTGAATAATAATCCTTTGAAGTATTTTTTACTTTTCTAAAAAGTATAGAATAAAAGACGTTTTAATTAGATTGCTTTTCGCTTTTGCTAGAATCTTTAGACATAAAGTTCAATTAGTCTTCATACCAAAATTGGTTTTCAATTGGCTTTATATTAAACTGTTGGCTGTGGCCGTCCTGGAATCTAAGGGTGTATTTATGTATTAATGTATGAATTGTGTTTTTTTTAGTATATTATATACATAAATAAATATACATAATAATTATACAAATATGTGTGGTGTTTTGAAATACTTAACTAATTGTAAAATCAAATATAAATTTGACGTGCCAATTACACAAAATATTTAATTGTAAATTTTTAACGACTTCTATACAATATTTTGAGGACCAAGTATATATCCGCTATCGTTAATTTGGTTCTTCATTACCTAGTTATACGAACGCTAATTTATAATAGTGATTAATACAACGTTTTTATAGCACCTGAACTGTAATTCATATGATTATAATATGTTAAGTCAGTTTTTCATCGAATCAATTCATACTTTTTATGTTTCATATTAAAAAAAAATAATCCAATTTTAGTTATAGAACTTAAACCTATACAAAACTATAATAAATAATGAAAAACAATTAATAATAACTGTTATACATAAACAATGCGTTTATTTTATATTTTCCATCATTACTAATTGTATTTAGATTATTTATCCTGAACCAAATTAGTACTAAATTTTAAACCTGATTCACACTAGTTACTTATACTTATCAACTCACTGTACTTAAATGTTTACTTAGACTCCATTAATTGTATAATTTTGTATACACGTTTTAATTTACGAAATCCAATTTAGCATGTCATAAAAAATGTTGCTATTTTTTTTTATACCTTATTGATTCACATATCACTCTGCAGTCGCTCTGAAATTATTTTAATTTAATTTAATTTTCAATAATGTATTTGTACATTGTTTATACTTCAGTAGTTAGTCAAGTATAACTTTCTTAAACTCAATAATATAGAACATCGTGATTCATGAAATGTATTTAATTAATATAATGTGGATATAAAAGTATACATAATATTATACTACCTAACGTAAACAGTGTATTCTGTGTATTAATCGATAAAGGTGATCAAAATACTTTGAATGCATGACCTTGAAATTCCGTGGTTTCTTCTCATAATCAATAATTTTTGAAAAATTAAAATTGTCATCCACTTTTTCATAGTCGCGCAACAAAACAAAATTGTTTTAAATAGCGCTTCCCCTTCTTGAGTTTTAATTTAAATTACCTACTTTATTTTTTTTTAGACAACTTTGACTCATACAGATTTTTTCTATCTTAAAAATGTACCGATTGAAGGTAAGTCAAAATTTTGATTCATGCACATTAATTGTATTGTCCATTCCTTCGATCTTACAAATTTCCGTGTAATTTTAAATTATATGTTGAAACTCTTACTCGTTATCAATTATTCAATTTTAATAAAGGGAGAAAACTTTTTAAGTTAAAGTATTTAAAAAAATTGTTATTCAAACACAAAAACTACCATTGCAGTTCAAAAAATGTTTTTTTGCTATAAATGCGTAAAAAAAGTTAATAATTTGAATTATTCAAAAATAATTTTAATATTAAATAAGTTTTTTTGTACATTAAAAAAACCCTATTAACTTCAAGGCTGCATTTTCAAAATATTTCTTGTTACCTTTACCGTTGAACACTTTGCACTCTGTACATAAATAATAATTCATATATTATAGAACAAAATGGGCGAGTTAAATTATTAATCAATTAAGCAACTATATAATAAACTATTCAGACGATTTAAATTATTATTTATACATAGATATCTGATTAAAATTCGAATTAAATATCCTTCGACTCCTTATATTATAATCCATAATTTTAATTACTTGCATATTATGCGTTTACTGATTACAATATTTCTAAAAAAGTAGGTTTCGTAAATTATTTTTTAATATAAAAGTTAAAAAAAAATGTAGAAACTAAAAAATAAAATAAAGGTAATTAGTAATTTGAAAGAATTTTTCCACAAAAGTTATAAAATAATGTAGGAAATAAGCTATAGGTATATTCAAGTATCGTCAATTTAAGTTTTATTTTCGATTGTAGTTATTAACTTTTTTAATCTAATCGATACTCAAAACTCAATACCATGAAAAACATACCTTTATTACCACTATAGGTAGTACTATTGGAAATTGATTTGTTTTTATGTTAAACCTAATTAGTCCAATTTATGATTGATTATATATTATATTTTAATCATAAACATATAATAAAATAAAAAATAATAACCAAACGTCCTAAGTGCATGATTATTAAATATGTTCATATAAGGTGGACAATTTATATATGTAATTTTCTATAGGTACGATATAAACCCTGGATGCTAGTTCTTACACGGCAATAATTTAATCGTACCTATATAAGTACTAAATTATCACAAAATTCTTTTATTGCTGAATTTTAGAACGAAACATTTATAAGTATAATAAGTTTTTACTTTTTATATCCTAACATCTATGTAGGAACTTACAGAATATTATATTATATTTTCTAGACCTGTGGTATTGGGGTCACAGTTATGCCACAGTGTTATTGAGAATATTGAGGGACATTGGAAACATAATTGAAGAGATAATACTATATTAAAAATGGTCAAGCGACAAACACATACTTCATATAATATACAACAATATAATATAATACCTACCGGTTATGTATATATTATAAAATGTGACTCATTGTTATTTAACTCAAATATGATACCAATTACTATTAATATATAATAGTATCTGCCTATATCAAGAAACATACGTATTATATTGCAATATCTATAAATCACAATGTTGGTAATCCTAATGAGGAGGATTTTAATAAATTTAATTACCATTTATTAATTATTACCTATACATACACAGTTTTTACTTTGAATTAATTCATAAAATATTTTTATAGTTTTCATCTATATTTTAAATTAATATAATAATTTTTCTTCTTAAAAATATCCTTCTTAGATCTTGTTATTTACTATGATGTTCATAACAAACAAATCAATTCGCTTCTAAGTAGTGTTGTATTAATATTGTACTATTAATTTCCAATATAATTTGAATTTAAAATTTAATATAAATATTGATACGAGGATATAACTATGTATAAAATAATAATAATAGGAATGAATAATAAACCATTTTTTAAATACTTTTTACTTTTTAACTTATTATTAGAATAATGTATATTGTCATAGTTTAAGTGTCATGAGAGTGTAGCTTTTTTTAAAATATTGTCCATGTTTGTATTCTCTGTGGACGTATACAGACGGATACAGATGGTACCTTTTAAATACTATTTTGTGTGGAAACGGTCTATCAGCATATAATTTTAAGGATATTTTATATTTGTTTTAAGTAACCTACTACTTAATACAAATATTATTATTAAGTATCTGATTATTAAAAACAAATCGCTTATTATATAATAGTAATTAAAATATATTGTTTCAAATAATATTACTATATTATGCACAGTTAATCTATAATTTTATATTAATAGTTTTTAATATATTATACATTTGAATAACTTTTATGTTACCATGGTTACGTTATTACAATAGTCATTGTTACCAAAAAGTATAAGTTTTAAAATATTTAGTTACTATTTTTGTTCCCCCCAAATTTAAAAAAAAATTATTCTGATGTTTTTACTTGTGATTCCCAAATTAAAAACTAGATCCAATTTTCTATCCGAAACATCTATAAAAGTTGATGATTTTTGCTATTAAAAAAAGTTTTTTCATACACAAAAAAATCTCACATCGTTGTAAAACCATTATACATTCGTCGCTTCGGTCTGAATCTAAAATTAAAAACATTAATTTAACTCTTCGTATTTGTTTAGTTATCGATTAAACTTTTATCGATTATTATTAATACATTTTTATTAGGTATTTAATGGAATTTATATTTTATTACTCTACGATATGAATATTTGAAATCTTCAACTCAGCATCAATTTATATCTATATTTATAATTGTAACTATATAACTATCATAGGTAGGTATAACATATGGTGTTCATGTCTAACCTATAAGAGAACATATACAAATGGTATTGTATTAAATAGGTAATAAAATATGAATTTTAAATTGTTTGTTTCATTGTGAATTTTCAAGTTCACGATTATTTATACATAGTTTATACTCAAACTAAGTTAACCTTATTCAAGTTTTAATTTTTCTACTAATCGTGTGTTCCTACCATTTTATTATTTTGTAGTAAATACCTAATTAGGCAGGTAGGTACCTAATTTAAATTGACCGCTATAGTTTTATTCATCATTAATCATTATACATTGTACTTGTTTGCTTAACATATAATTTGTATTGTTTATTAAATTTTATATTCAATCCAATCCAGATCAATGTGAATATACCTATTTTATGAAATTAATTTCATTCATTAATCATTATTTTTTTTTATTTAGTAGGAACAACATAATATAGTATGTACCTAATGCTACATAATAATATGTGCAATAGTTTATCAAAGTATTCCGTAGTCATTGGTGATATATAATACTTTGGGTGGTTATACGATTTTATTTAAGACAGTAGGTATATTTATTTATTTATTTTTTTACCTTTCTTTATATTAATTAATGAGTATTACGTTGTAGATTCTGAGTGGAGCTAATTACAATTATTATTTTACAATGAATTTATTGGTTTTCAAATGATATGTGTTTTTTTTGTGCATGTCATCAATTTGCGGAGCTGTAAAAATACTTCAATATTTAACTTTCAAATTTGGTGGTTTGTATTACATTTTTACAAAGATTATCAAAATCACTAACCTGTATAAATGTATGTAGGAACCTATGGGTAAAATATTCATAATATTTTCAATTTTAATTTAAGTTAAGCTTGAAAATCAATCCATGGTTCTTCATAAGTCTGTAGGTAAGCTTTATAAAAATATAAAACACATACAATTTGTTTTTATAGACATCTGATTTTCCAATTTAGACAAAATTGGATATTTAAACGAAAAATAACGGTCTTTACTCTAGTCTCTAATTATGTAAATTAGGTATTATGTTTAATTTAATTAATTAGGTACAAAAAATAATAATTGCAGAGACTTTTCAGTTACGTATATTATTATTTTCTATACACAACGCAATCTTTAAAATAATTACACCTATTTTAAGCTATTTATACCACGAAACTATTCACACTTTTTTACGGTACGTGATACTGAATTATAAGTAAACTGTATAACATTTTCAAGCTTTTTTACTCAACAAATAACATTTAATTGACATTCATAGAAATAAAAATTAAAAAAATTGAAAACTGAAAATGTCCGTAAACAGTTCAAAACAAATCAAAATATTTTGAAAATCTTATCGGGTAGGTATATATAGAAAGTGCGAATATAAACAACCAGTGAAAATGTCATGTACCTATATACGGTCATTTGTTTTAGAGTTACATCAAAAACCAAAATCGATTTTGTCGAAAACCGATTTTGCGTAAACATTCCCGTATTATCTTAATTTTTATGGATGCTATTAGTTTTTTAACAGTATATCAACTATTTTATATTATTATTTTCTCGTTTGGATATTTGGATATTTTAAATCTTAAATCTGTATTTCGAGATTATATTTAGGATCCCCTACAAACGCCGAAGCTTGAAATGTACATGGGCTTACTATAATATATCATGTGTTTTATTTTAACTTTGGAATTAGTATATCACTTCATAATGACTGCATTTTAAATTTAACTTTTTGAAAGTATACTGATAACTTATTTTATCACGTGGAGTTCAATAAATTAGCTAGAAGAGCAGTATAAAACTGTTAACAATTATAGCGTTATACTGTCCACTAAAAAAACATGTACATATGTATATGTATATTTCAAGTATAATCCTCGATTTCGGGTTAAATCAATATTGCTTAATTTAATACATTACCCATGTATAAACAAATGCTGGAAATGTGGTTTAACTTATATGTATATAGGTATTACCCAGGTTATCATAAACTAAAAGCGCTGACTGAGTAATAACGATGGCGAATATTAACATTATTTAAAATAATAGATGTAGTACCTACCTAATATACTTATATCACTTTTTAATTAAATCGAAATATTCAATGTTATTGCTTTTAAAGTAAAATAGTATGTAATGAGTTGGTGGGACTTAAATTAAATTCCTTTGAGTAAAATGGTAATAGAAAATAAAATACAATTTACTTATAATTATTTTATACGATAAAAATTATTAACAAAAATCAATTTAAAAAAAAAAAATGAATTCATATATATTATATATTATTGTTATTTTGTTATATATATTATTATTAGGTACTATACCTATGTTTAATTCTTGCATTAGTATAGTTAATTCCTAATCAATCCCTGCATCTGCATTTGTTTAATTCAGATTTTGTCCTACGAAAACATTATTTTAGTGTTATCATAAAATAATTTTGAATGTTCGTTTGATGTGGGAAATAAAACTCATAATTTTTATAATATTTTGTATGTATGTAATAATACGTGCTTATATATTATAATATACAGTATACAAACTATATATTAGTAAACTATATTACTATATATTACTAATATATAGTAATATAGTATACTATACCTAGTGTATTTATCATGTATGTATCACTCAAACTATATGTTAACCCACTGCAACACAGTATAATTTGAAATAAACTTCCATTTTCAATAAATTTAAAACATGTACCTACTGCAGTATTGTTTGAGTTTTATTGTTTTTATTCAGAACAAAAGTTTTAATAACATTTTCGTAAAGGTACAGACTATTTTAAATATATAAACACATACAATTAATGTAGAGCAATCGATTTTAAGTTTTAATCTTTTGTTTTGTCACAGCTATTTTTGATTTCCAATATACCACTTTCTCACCCATCATATTTAATACACTGATTTTCATTATTTACAGAGCTTATGCTAATGAACTTTTAGAATTATACATAATGTAGTTTGACATGCATTATAAATTAAATTATAAATTACCCGAATAGTATATATTTTTTTATACAAGTTTATTTTTATTTTATCTCAAATTACACTTATTATAGCGTTTATATTAAAATTTTTTTTAAACTTGTTTCACAAAAATATAATTTTAAATAGGTTAAATACCTACAGTGGTTGAATAGGTTATAAAATAACCATCATTGCATAATCAGAAAATGATTATAAATGGATTTCTATTTATTATTACTGGTTTTAATTTATAATTTAGTGTGCATAATATATAAAATGCTAATAGAAAAATGTATGAATAATTATTTTAAAAATATGTTGAATTAGACTGTAGTAATAGGTATAGGTATATGATACTATGAAAGTCAAAAACTTCATAATATACGAGTATTACAAAAAAAATATCTGTGCTATCTCATTATAATTATGTATATTATTTCATAAAATGAATTCTAAAAATTACACCTTTTTAAAGCGATTAATGTATAATTAATTAAAATGGCAAACACTTTACTGGATCAACTAAATAATTCATAAAAGTAATTTTTAGAAGTAAGGCACAATCAGTGGTAAATTTAAAATTTAAAGGAAGGCTATTTATACATCTCGAGTCAGATAAAACAAAAATATAAAAATAAAAATTGGTCGGAAAATCAATACTGGCTCCTCTCGGAATTTAAGAACTCACCTTAATAAATCAATATTTATTGCCATTATAAGGTATAAATAATTCAATTTTATCTTATTTATTATACTTAGTTTAAATATTATAAAATATAATTACCTACAGTACATTTGACATTTCTTGAATTACCCCCGTTTTGTTTTATAACTGCTCAATTTGTTTTGCACGATTTTCCGTCACAAATATTATTAATTTAATTTAAAAATAAATACCTAATTGATATTTTACCAGTGCCAATTTACGGCATTATTGTTTTTCTTGGTCCACATTGCATCTGTAATATAAAAATATAAAAATTATATCTCTGAAAATTATAACATTAATATTGCCGTATATTTTTAACATTTTATTTACATTTTATTTACATATATTTACTATTTAGTGTAATACTTTTGATATAAAAATTGATTTAAATATGTAATCATCATAATATTAATTGATACATAGTTTTATTTTACTAGGTAAACTTGCGAACACTATAGTATGATAACTAATAAATAATAACGAACGGAGAAAATAATTTTTGAATCCAAATGTTTTCATTATTTATATATTATTTATTACATATAATTTACCTAATGAATTTAATCATTTAGAAAATTATAAATTGGGAATTCATTATTTTGCTTTTTAAACTTTGGTATTATCTGTAACATTAATAATGTTTAAACTCAATTGATATGCCAATCTATTCATATTTTATATAATTAGTTATTATTAACGATCAATAAATCATTGATGTGAATTTAGAATTTGTTTTGTAATTTTGTTAAATTATTACGGTTATGAGTCATATCTGTGTTGATAAATTCAATTTATTAATATATAATTACTTTTTGATGTTTAAATAGTTCTAATATTAACAGAACTGTGTTGATTTTTAAAAATATTTTTACCTAGTTATTTTTTTTTCATTATTCAACTGTGATTTAAATTAATTGTTGGTTTTTTATAATATATAATGACATGATCTCATGTATTCAATTATTTTCAGTTGGATGTGTTCTAATACAATACCATTTATGAACTGTGGCAATATTAATCTGAGAAAGAATTTAATCTTTTCATTTTAAATTATAATAATACGTGTATTAATTATTATTTATAGTTAAATATCAATTTTAAATTATAGGAACTGCATATTATATATTTATAATATACTATATAATATAGCGTATATACATACAGAGTGATTTTTTTATGATGAACCAATAATTTTATATATTCCAGGGATTAAAGGACGCAATTTACGTTTTTCCATGATTTAACTTTGTCAATCTTAAAATAAACAAGGTTTACGAAAAATAATAATACAAATAATATCCTGTATAATACTGTCAGGTTTCACGATAAAAAAATATCCCATGGGTGAGATATATATAAATGTTTTTTTAAAGTATAATTGAATTTATTAAATTTTTGCTGTTTCCCATAATAGTATTCACTAATATAGGTAATATAATACTTATTTCAAGTAATTATTATCCCGTAGTCGACGTACAGACTTTCAGTTTTCGCAACTGATTTCTTATTAAAATGTTACAAAACTGATGGCTCAGTTTTTAATTAATTAATTTTATCCAGTTGCTACAACAAATAATAACATTTTTATTGATGCAATTTTCTGGAAAATTAACTATTGTCTTTTAATTAACTTTGTCGTTTACAAGCTAATGAATCCTATTGTTCGGATCAAATACCTTTAGTTTTAAAACTAAATAAAAAAATAATATAATAATTAGGTATAAACAAACCTTCTTCATATGTAATCTGCATGAAACATTGATTTAAAACACTAAATGGATTTCCATAAATCGGTAATTCAACGTGAATCTACAGAAATATCAATCTGTGTGACAGGAATTCACGGAACTTTTTACTTATTTGTTTTAATTGGATATTAAAATATTACATATTATACAATTGCCCAGTGTCGTTGATCGAGTGTTTGTTTTTATTTGTAATGTAAGAATACACCAAATTTTAAACACACGTTTATTAACCAAGTTTATAAACACACGCGTGTACCAATTTATTTTATTTTGACAGAAAAACTGTCAACTATTACGACAACACTAAACGAAGCTTGATGACTATAAATAAGTATTGTCTTGTATACTTGAATTAAAATATAATACTTGTATATTATTATCATAATCCGTGATGAATAGTAAGATTTATGACATCAAAATGTACGAGTCGTACAGTCGTACCCGACACTCCCCCACATAAAAAAATAATTGTAAGCAATTTTTTGTTTGTATTGGTATTATAGTTTTCATCATTTGCACGGATTTTTGTAAGGTATTCTAACGGGAAATGTGGAAGTGGTGGTGGGTGGAGACATAAGTGAAAAAAAAAAACTATTTTGTCGGGTGGGGAAGGACGAGCGAATTTCGGAGAGTGTAAATCAATTCATGCCGAATATCAGCAAAATCATAAGTGCAAAAATAGTTGTTATTGAATTGGGAATGGTGGTGAGAAGGAGTGGCTGGAGATATATTTTCCGTCATAACTGAGATATATTTTTCTTAAAGGTGCACAAAACACAAAAAATAAGTTTTTTTAATTTGAAAGAATGTTCAATTCTAAGAATAAAGGTATAGGTTTTACGATTTTACTCACATTATTCAATAAGTTATGAGCAATTGAAAAAAGACGTGACGTCATTGCAGGGCTCGGCTCATCGTAATTGCCCATCTTATACTTGAAAAAGTTCCTCGCATCACATAACGATTTACCAACTTAAAAATTTTATTTTTGAAATTTAATTTACATATATTATGGTTTTATATGTTTAAGACGATACAAGTATTAGAATTTCAATACAAAGAATAGTTTTTTAAATATGAAAAATCTTAAAAGAGATATATATTTGAATTTTTATTTTATATTTAAATGACCATGACGCGTAGTTTAACAAAAATATAATTTTAAAGATTTATTAATATTTAAAAAACTAAACGTTATATTGAATTTCTGATACTTTTATCGTCTTAAACACTCAAAATCTCACATTTATACGTAAACTAAATTTCAAAAATAAAATGTTTAGATTAGTAATAATCGTTGTGTGAAACGAGGAACTTTTGCACGAATAAGATAGGCAATTACGATGAGCCGGGCCCAATGACGTCACGCGTCTATTCTACATTTCTTAATATCTCTTAAAGTAATAATTTTTTTTCCATCGAATTTCCACCAAATAATTTTATATAGCCATAGCTGCAATAATTTAACATTTAAAAAAATGTAATGACATTTTTTTTTTGTGTTGTGTGCTCCTATAAATAAAAACATACAAATTATGAAACCTATGGGCTTACCAGGCTTATATACATATTAATTGTATGCTTATATTTGCATTTTTTAATGCATTCGGGTGGGGGTGGGAATTCTAGAGATACATACGTGATATGAAGTAAATGATTGCTGTCCAGATTTGAATGTGTTGAAGTTTTTTTTTGAGAGTATGCATATCGATGAGAGTATTTAGTCAACGATTTGTTTAGCACAGAATGAATAGAAAAAAAGTTTATATAGTTTGTAGTACATTTGCCATACATTATGTTAATTATGCATATTTTAGGGACAGCGGCAGGTTGATGTATTTTGTATATTTGACCATATTTCGTAGAAGAGTATTTTTATTGTTATGCCTTGATCTTCTTTTATGTAGGTACATATAATATAATAAAATCTACTAAAACCATTATTATTATTTTACTAACCAAAGAAAAATGGTACCCATAATATGTCCTAATTTAATATTTATAATAATTTTTATGGCAAGAAACTTGTTATATTTTTTAATACTTTAAAAAATAAGATTAACTATTAAATTATAATTTAAAAATCATGGAAATCGGTATTCTGTAAAGTTGATTTCGAATATACCTACCTCTTCATTGAGCAAGTATCTCTAATGGACTTAATACCAACCTTTTATTTTTAAATTTTAGTTAGAACAACTTATGAGGGATCTTGTACTAAATCACAATTTTAAACCTCAGATGTTAAAATAAAAATGCTGCATACATTTTTTTTAACTCCAAGATAATTTGTAAATGTTTATAATAATTAAAAATAAAAATTGGTGGGGTCATTATTGACCCATTGGCTACGGCATTGGTTTATTATAATGATAACATGTATAAATATTAGATAGATTTGAAATGCCGCACTAATTACTTCTTCGATTATATTCCATAGTTCAGAATGATATTATTATCTATTTCTCGACGTTATTATATCGAAAATATATTCATTTTCTGTATTTTAGAATTGTAACCATTGAATTTTGATTTTATTCAACGTTTAGTGTCATTATTTTTCCTACAGCATAAACTGCAATACAAATATCGTATTTTAGAAATTTAAAAAATATTATAGTTATTTGTATTTTATAATTTTGGTATTTGATAACACATTTTTATTAAAATATTAAGACGTACTTACCTGATAACTAAAATTATATGTCATACTGATTGATAAATAAATATATAGGTACTTACATAGGATTAGAATTTTTGTATTTTTTATTATTTATGTTGTTTATTTTTGCTGTACCTACAACAGCTTAAATTTAATACCTAGAGTAAAAATTATGGTTATTATAACATAAAATTAAAAAAATATTCATATCATTTTTTTGCAATTTATAATTTATAATTACCTGCACCATTATAAATATTTTTTTAAATTTGTTGAACGCTTATTCAAGATTGATATAATTTATTTCAACCATTTAAGACAATTAATGAGTACCTATCAATTTTCATTATAAAATTATTTTTTAATTAATAATAAAAGTCTCAACATATTAATATGGTAATTCAAAAAAATGTTTTTATAAAACAATTAATAATGGACCACATACATGGAATAATTTTATTGTTACTGAAGTTGAATTATAATTTATTTAAACAATTAATGAAAAGAAAATTTAACTAGACTTCGTTTTTGATTCCGCATTAAAAAAATATTGATAATCAAACTTCAGTATTTAATTAAAGTTGCATTTATTAAAAAATGGAAAATGCCTACCTATATATTATAATATTATAATATTATAATTTTAAAAACAAATTAAGTTCGGAGTTTATATTCATAATATTATCCATTTCGTTGATAATAGTATATATATTTTATATTACGCTTATAATTAAATCAATATTGAATTAATGATTACAATATAACTTAAAAATAATTTATAAATAGAATATTAACTTTATGACTTACAAATGTTTAATATTATTAGTAGGGCTGGGCCGATATACAAACCGATATCTATTATCGGCCGATATTGGCAATATCGGTTTTATCGGTATCGGTTTTTTTTTAAAACCGATATTTGAACCGATATAAAAAAAAAAAACAACAATTTATCATTATAATAATGTATAATCACTATAATCTAATATTATCAACTCTGCGCGCGGTTATAACTGTTAACACTAAACGTATTTATAACCATATTGATGGTATCATGTTATGTAAGAATAGCAGCTTGCTGGTGCAAATTACTAGTATATTCCCTTAAAAAAAGAAAACATATTTTAATCTTTGGTTTTTTCATAAATTAAGTAAATAAGTATACTAAATTACCAACAAATTTGGCTTGACTGAATAAGCTTGGTTTAATATCATTTTAATATTATTATTCATTT
>NC_042493.1:70739066-70741247 GCF_005508785.2 Acyrthosiphon pisum | reverse complement strand
TTATTGGCAGTATTATTATAGAAACATTAATTTCACATTGATTAAACAATATGTTTCATTTTAGCTAATAATTTGTTGCGATTAAATATTAATAACTGTGTTTATAATTGTATAGACACGCTAATGTAATTGTGAGAGCTGAAACAAGTTTGGTTCCATTTATTTATCATTATTAAATAGCCTCCAATATATATAAATAATATATCATAAAAAGTTCTCTCATTTACTTTACTTATTATGTCTAGACGTATTATAATCGTATAGATTGTAAATACATATTCTTAATTAAAACATATTTGTTTAGTATGTTCTTGAATATATTTTAGTAAGTATTTACAATTTACTTTATTTGTAGGTACCGATAGAATTGATAATTTGAACTAACCTATAAATTATAGCCATCCTATGCCTATTATTTATTAATATGCCACTCTAATTTATTTTTTTTATGGACGAAGTGAATAAAATATATTAAAATATTACTTAGTTAATTAATGTTAGAACAATTGTCTTAAAATACAATTACTGCATACAAACAGGAACAATATATTAACAAGTGTTTTAAGTTTAATAGTTGACCATACTTTGACACACGGCTATGCAGGTTGATTGTCAATTGTAAATTATGCGTACCTATAGGTTAGCATAATAATCTGTTGGGGATTAAAGAGATTTGACTTGTAAAATATTGCAATGGAAAGATTTATTATAACCAGTAAAGAAAATAAGATAAAATTAAGTGCATAACGTTCCTATGCATCTATGTCTATATGTTTAGTTCTTCAAAAGTAGTAAGTATAAAAGTGCACAATATTAGTAATTATTATATAGATATCAATAAAGATTAAACACGTAAATCAAACACTTTAAAATGAATTCATTTTTATAAGACAGATGACGAGTAAGATTTTGATTTACCACAAACGTTATAATATTTAATTTTGTAAGAATGTTATTTGTAGGTACTTAGGTACTGCATTATTTTAAGTATTTTAATATGTACGTATAAGAATATAATAAGCGATGCTCGATGGATATTTAAGTCTTGGAAAATAGCTGTCCTTATGTGACCTTTATGAAGTGATATATATTTTTTAATAACTTTTAAAACACAAAGTGATCCATTTAAGTGTCCACATTTTAAAAAGTTTTAATTGTTGCGAAAATATTTTTTTACATAATTTGATGACATTGTAAAATAATATTTTTATAATTTAATATCGTTATCGTTTTTAATTTTTTGAATTATAGCATACATTTCATATTCTAAAGCAGAATATGAAATATTAATTTACATACATTTTTTATATAAAAAATATAAAATTTGAAGTTATGAGTTTGAACACTTAGAATGAACCACTTTAATTTTAATAGTATATTGACTCAAATAGGATAAAATTGGGAGAACTGGCTAAGTTCCCCAGCCCCCCCCCCCCCATTTAACTGGAAAGTAATTTATTTCATTTTCTCAAGACTTGGAACAATAATAATAAATAAAGTCTTCATATTTTAATATTTAAGTTTAAAATTACCGTGGTACCACCATTGGGTTACTTCCTCCTTCCGTCAATCAAACCACATCCCATTTCCTTATTGTATAACTTGTAAATATAGATTTTTGTTCAATAAAAAAAAAAGTTGAAAAATTTGAATTTGTTAATTCCTTGGCATGATGTTAAAATATTTACATAATATAGTAGTTTCGATTACCTATAAAGTTGTGCTATAAAACTCTTGGCTGTTTATACAAATATGGTTAGTCACTTTATTCTTATTCTGAACATTTTTATTATATTATTTTTGAAATCATCCATTTTAGATTCTGAACGAAGTGATGAATGTATTGATTTTACAATGATGTGTGTTTTTTTTTTTGTTTTTTTTTTTTTTTTTTTTTTTTTGTGGCTGACGACAACTTTTGGAGCAGTAAAAATGCTTCGATTTTCAAAAGTTGTACCTTTTTCTGAAAGGAAAGTGAATCTAGTTGGTACTTTGGGGGGGTCAAAAGTGAAAATTTCCCAATACTTTTCAAAAGCGGCAGGAAAAACCTTAAAAAAATAACGGAAAAACGCGAATTTTTACGCAAAACCCATTTTTTGACAAAAACGAAAACTTAATTTTACTGTAACTCAAAAAATAATTATTGTAAGCACTTGGAAATTTGCAACAAATGTTTATATT
>NC_042493.1:70735704-70736678 GCF_005508785.2 Acyrthosiphon pisum | reverse complement strand
GAATAGTGATAAAACAGTTTTGCAACTTTTGTGCATAAAAAAATTCTATCCACCGTATTTTCCGTCTAAATATTACACAATAATATGAAATCTAAACATTATTTTTCCAAACAGCGGTAACAAATCAGGCTCCTAAAAATATTTCAGGGATATAAAAATAGTACGAACCAGTCTTTATTCCGGATACAAAGTATAGATTGGAGAATATTAAAATCTGAATTCGAAGTATATTGTGACTTACCCTTAAGGGTAAAATTATTTGTTAAAATTGAATTTCTATCCATAAATAATATTTCAAAAATTTACCCGTATTTTAAGGTTTGCGTAATAACTTTTCTTCCTTTGACTTTTAGATTTTGAACGAAGTGATGAATGTATTGATTTTACACATGATGTGTGTTTTTTTTTTTGTTTTAGATTTTGAACGAAGTGATGAATGTATTGATTTTACAATGAAGGGGGGTTTTTTTTTTTTTTTTTTTTTTTTTTTTTTTTTTTTTTTTTTTTTTTTTTTTGTGTCTGACGACAACTTTTGGAGCAGTAAAAATGCTTCGATTTTCAAAAGTTGTACCTTTTCTGAAAGGAAAGTGAATCTAGTTGGTACTTTGGGGGGTCAAAAGTGAAAATTTCCCAATACTTTTCAAAAGCGGCAGGAAAAACCTTAAAAAAATAACGGAAAAACGCGAATTTTTACGCAAAACCAATTTTTGACAAAAACGAAAACTTAATTTTACTGTAACTCAAAAAATAATTATTGTAAGCACTTGAAATTTGCAACAGATGTTTATATTAGCGTTGTCTATACAGGGTTAAATTTTCAAAGTGTTTCGACTTTTTTTGAGCTATTTATAGACAAATGAAATTTTCAATTTTTCTAAGTATTTTTTTTTAAAATAACAATAAAAAATTTTTGGTTGGATAGAAAACTTTGAAAATTTAATACAAGGTTTCTTATAAGTTGTTCTCACAGTGAT
>NC_042493.1:70734507-70735604 GCF_005508785.2 Acyrthosiphon pisum | reverse complement strand
GTATAATTTATAATTTAATAATAATGATATAGTTTGTATACTATGATATAGCTATGCATATTAGCTGTGCATTACTGAGTATTATCCAAAAATATTTAAACGAAATTATTGACGAAAGAGGAAGTCGGAAATATTTTAAAAATAGATGGTCTCTTTTTCCCCGTCATAGTTATACCATTGATTTAAATGGGCATAATGGAATCAAGTTCATTAATAGCACAGTGTGTGTGTATCAATATAGAGCGTGTAGTGTCACGATAATATAATAATTAAATTATTATGGTCATAATAAAACACTAAAATAGACATGAACGCCGACAATCGACAACAGTTCAGACTATAGTTCAGAGTCCACTATTCATTCGTGGAATTATGAAATAAGAAATATTAATTAACAATGGTTATATGACATAATTACTAGTTAATCATTTGTGACTACGAATTACGAAAGGTGAGTTTAACTAGTAGATCTGGGTACTGTAGAAGTACCTACTTTTACCGGTTACTCGGTTGTAGGTTATAATAGCCAATAGGCCATTATTGGATTCCACATTATTAAATATTATTATTATATTATTCACAGGATTAACTATGAGGAATTATAATTACTTATACTTAATAGGTACTTAATAATATATAGTACCTACACATTTTTCTGATATTAAAGCATAATTTTAAGGTATTAAGTCATATGTTTTGGGAAATTTTTTTTATGGCATTAAAGACTGTTTCCTACTAATGATACTAAGAAAGAAAATATAGGTTTGAGAATTAGGTTCCAAAGAAGAATAACATAAAGACGCGCACACATCAAATACGGTAGCTATACGATCTAAAATCGCTTACAATTTTAATTAAAAAAGATTTTTTGTTAACAGGTTACAACCGGTTATAACCGTAACCATAACCACAACCCCAATTTCATAATTTAATATTTAATATTATAACCGAAACCTCACGAATTTTTTTTTGAAAACCTAACCGAAACCGAAACCGTAAAAAACATAAAGGTACAATCCCTGGTCTAAGTCTAACGAAAATCATTCGACCATTATTATAGTTGTCCAATGGTAAAAATATGTTGACAAATATTATTT
>NC_042493.1:70709413-70734407 GCF_005508785.2 Acyrthosiphon pisum | reverse complement strand
TCGTTTGGAAATTGAAATACACTATTGTTACTTTTAATTTGCTCAGTAGTTTCCCTTAATAAGCGTGAAAAAAATTGCCAACAATTGTAGGTAGGTATAGTTCAGAAAGTGTGTTTTCCATCGATCTTTCTTCAAGTTTGTTGTTAAAATGTGAAGATATACCTACAATTTATTATAATTTATTGTTGAATTTATAGTTATAAAATGAACCATTATTCTATAATGAAAATCAACAAAAACGAATCTAGTGCCTATAACCCCCGGTCTCTTTATCTTATTTATAAAATGTAATATTTAGTTAGAGCGAAATTGAAAACCTAGCATATTCTCATATTGCACACAATAATATATTGGGTATTCAAAGTTTTAAAAACATTATTTAAAAAAAAATCATCACATTATCATATATTATAAATGTAAATAAATTACAAATGTAAATAATATAGATTATTATTCATATATTAATGAGATTAATTAGTTTTTATCTACAGTTCTAAAATTTGATTATTAATTGCTGTTTGAAAGATGATAAATATATTGTTCATAAATGTTTTTCAAACTATATTTAGCTAATCACATTTGTTCGAAAATTGGCTTTTTGAACTATATAATTGTATACATAAGAAAAGTCAAACAAAATTAAAGTGCATATTAAATGTGTAAACGGTTATATTATTATAATTAAAAATCGATAAGTCTTAGTTAAATTATTAATTTTATTCAACTAAACATAATATAATATAATGATTGTAACATCATTAAAAATGAAGTGAATTCTATGAAAAAAAAACATGTTATTTGTTATTTTTTGGGGTAATATTTTGAGTTCTTACAAAGGCTTTTCTAACCAACCAGTCGATCTTTATATTGTTAAAGGTCAATCGTAATATAATTGTGTATCAAACCATTATTGGTGGACCAATTCATAATCGATTTCAGATTTTAGATTTTAGATACTTATAAACATAATATTATTATAATTATACAG
The DNA here is from genome assembly GCF_005508785.2 of Acyrthosiphon pisum. NCBI lineage: Eukaryota > Metazoa > Arthropoda > Insecta > Hemiptera > Aphididae > Acyrthosiphon > Acyrthosiphon pisum. The sequence goes on along the minus strand of NC_042493.1, from coordinate 70,733,419 downwards.
TTAAATATTAAAAAGCGGGAAAGTGGGTATTTAACGCTCTATTGTACTTTAGGTGCCTAGAGATATGATATAAAATCATTGTATACAAAAAACAATTTTTAGCGAAGATGGTCTGTTAGCCTATAATATTACTAAGTATATCTTATGCGATTAAAGTGATTTATTTTACAATTAGGCATTACTCTATACTACCTATTATAGTAACATATTAGGTACATAGTTACTACTATTTAACCTACTGTTAAATTATTTTTTCCGAAATAATTGCATTCGAAAATGTCATTGTGTTTTTATAAAATACAAGCCTGGACAAGTTAATGATAATTTTTAGTTGAGTTAAGTTAAATAGTTTAAAATCAATGGTTATCCTATTTTTCTTTTAAATACTTATTTAAGTTATAGGTATATAAGTAATAGTCATAATATGGAAACTTACCATTAACTTATTAACTTAAATTAAGTATGAAGCCAGTAATGTGGTTTAAAATAATAAAAAGTAAATGTTTATGCACTATAATGTATCATTAATAATTGTTTTATTATATTTATTATTTAATTATTTATAAATTAACGTAACTTGGATTTGATTAAAGGTAACTTGTTATTTATTAAGTTTATATCAATAAATATCAGTTAAGTTAAAAGTTAAGTTAATGTATATTCATTTTTTTAAAAAGTTAAAATTATCTTAATCAATATGAATAATAATTTACCTTATCAATGATATTAAAAATTTCAAATGTCAGTAAACAGCACATAACGAGTCAAAATATTTTGTACATTTTATCAATCATAGAAAATGCTAATATAAAAATTCAGTAAAAATGACATGTATCAACAGTCATTTTTTTTTAATTACGCCAAAAATTAAATATACTATAATTAAATTTTGTCTAAAATCGATTTTGTTAAAAATTCACGTTTATCTTTTTATTTCTTATTTTTAATTTTTTTCTTATTTCTGCGAATTTTAAAACTACTGGGAATTTTAATTTTTAATCACACGAAAACACCAACTAGATTTGATTTCCCACCAGAAAAAGATTCTGAAATTGAAAGTAGGGAGCATTATTTCATCTACTTATCGTATACACAGTCACAAAAAAACAACACACACGTCATCATTACAAAATAAATAGATTCATCACTCGGCTTAGAATATAAAATAAATAGGGGTCAATCAGTGATAAGTAATAACTATATAAATTATAGTTTTTTAATATATCTGATTAGAAGAAAAATGTTTGGAAACCCTGAATACTATGAGATACTATATTATGTACTTACAATATATCATGATTCACTGCAGATTGCTTCTAGTCAATGACTTTTATTCAATCTAACTTTTTTGAAATATTGTCATTGTGTGAAGAGTCGTATTTATTGTAATTTATAGACAAAATTGGTTTTTCTTTACTCAAAACTAAAATTACCTAATAAAAGTGTTCGATAACAATTTAAAATATCCAATTAATTTAAGTAAATATTTAAAATGTGAATAACTAATTTTCATTAAGCATATTCAAATATTGATTGCAAATTTTGAACTTCAGAGAGAAGACTATTAAATAAGTAGACACTTAAAGTGTATAGATTGGTCGTGGGTAGGTATAGGTAATAAGAGATCAAATATGGCGAGAAAGTTTGTATAAATAATATGTGTATATTAAATTGCTATACCTAGTTTACAAAGTTAAACATTATAATCTTTGCACAAAAAGCATTAAATTATAGGTTGGTAACGTAAGGATTTTATGACTTACACAACATACTTGCATACATAAGTACCTACTGAATAAACTAAAATAAATAAATCAATTACAATTCACATGTAGGAGATACTATAATATGTAACATGTAACATGTAAAACTTATAATACATGTTGTGGATATTTGCAGTGCTAGAATCTGAAAAACTTATTAAAACGCAAACAAAACTATGAAGTGTTGTTTTTTTTCAAAAAAAAAAAAACAGTTGAAAACGTAATGTAGGTTTATATATATGCGTGTATTTGGATATATTTCGTGTGTTGTTTTTAACTATATCTATAGAGTAGTACGAGCCAGTGACTTTTGACACAATATTTTGAAATTATATCTGTATATATTATGTCGTTATGAGGACAACTTTAAATTATTAATATAATGGTCAATTGTAATATAAGACACGCAGCTTATATTATTTTATAGCAGTATACGAATGCTTGAAGTATTATTATTTTTTAACGAATATCATCGAATCAAATACCAACGTTTCCGTGTATATACTGAGCATTTAATTCGTTTTTTCTTTTTAATTTCAGTGTTGAATCAAACGAAAAAACATTTTTGAATTACATTCCAAGAATGTGAATATATATTATATTACACATTTTTGAAATTGGTAGGTACATATAACAGAATATTATTGATATTTTGATACTATAAGTAATAACGAACAAATCGAATACCAGACTCCCAGCTATTATTTGTATACATTTGGTTTATTATTTTACTCAGAATTTTGGTAAATTTTTTTTCACTCGGTATAATTGAAATTGAATATATTGACGACTGAATTAATTTGTATTGGAAAAGTACAAGGTAAACTATATAGGTGTATATCATATATACATATATTTATATCTTTATTTTACATTTCGCTGTCTTTAAATACTTGTATTTATCTCATTACATATTTTATTAAATGACAATACCGCTAGTAGTTACAAAATATAATGATATTGAGTTAGGCATTCAATATTCTGCGTGTTATCATAATAGTACAATTCAAATAATACGAATTTTGTACATATTTAATTGTATAGGTTGTAATTTAGGCTCGATTGTATAAATTACAAAAATGTATAGTATTCACGATCACAAAAACTTAAAAATATAATAATTTTATATCATTCATAATGCACCTATAGTTTTAAATAGGTTTAGCTAAAATATTATTAGATCGATTTGATTGCTTTAATAGAATAAAATAATAATAATCAATGATATATAAAACACTATGTAGCAATTTATTATAACAAATATTATACCATAGTTTGTAAAAGTATTATAATTTGTGTAATAAAGTTATTTGTGAAGTAAGGGTAAAATAGATTTTATAATAAAAATTTGTTTTTTGTAGATACTTGTTCAAACAATAAAAAAAGCCTAAAAGTCTTATGTAACCCTATATTTATTGATTGGAAGTCGAGTACAGTTGGTATTTTTCAATTTTCTCAACAATTTCCTTAACCGTAGAGAAACACTTTCTACAATCATAGAACATATTTTTAACATAAAACTATGAAAGAGCATATATTTTCTCAGATTGTTCTTTTTAGAATCGTTGTTCAAATACGAATATTTACCATGATTATTTACTTTCAAATTCATATGGTAATTAAACGCACCACTATTACACGGTGAAAAGCAAAAAAATCGAATCTATAGTTATTAATAAATCCCATGCTAGGTACATTAAAATATATCGTCCAGTTAAGCTAAATGGAAAACATAACATATTTTCATATTTCCTACGATTTCATGTATATAGAGTATTTAAAGATTCAAAAATATTATTTGAAATTATAGCATCAAATTATCATTGCATTCATTATAGGTAATAATTTATTCACAGAATATTAATCATATATGAGATAAATCAATTTGTATCTACATTTTTAACATTTTATTATTGTTTGTTGTTTCACAATATAATTTTCATAAATGTTATCGAACTATTTACTTGTTTACATTTGTTCACACATTATAGCTTATAGAACTATAACTATATTGTGTACATAAGAAATGTAAGATAAATATGAAGTTCATCCTAAATGGCAAATGTTAGGTACCTATTATCATTATAAATCGTTTAAGTTTAGTTTAACTATATATTTTATTCAACTAAACCATATAATAAAATGTTTATAGCAACATTACAATTTATATTTTTGTGTAATATTTTGTGCTATAGTTAGGCTCTAAACTAGCCGATCTTTAAATCTTTAAATTAATTAAGGTCGATCGCAATACAATTTTATATCATTCCATTATCGGCCAACTGCGTTCATCATCTATAGATTTTAGGTAGGTACCCATAAAAAATAATATTATTAATGTTGATTAAAATCGAAGAAAAAGTTGTTTGCATGTCGTTTTGCCATGCCTCTGCAGTTATCCTGAGATATTTTTAAATTGTCATACAATTATAATATTCTTCGTTACGTTTTATATTTTATTCAACTTAACAATTATTTAAATAATTGAAATGCCTAACATAGTAACATTACAAATTCAATATGAAAAAAAGTATAATATTATTTGCTAGTTTGCTACTTTTTGATGTAATATAATATAGTGAAGGGGGGGGGGGTGTCGCCAGTCGAACCTTAATTGAATACTATATTACTATTTAAATTAATCTCAAAAGTATAGTATTACTATCAAAATGCATTATTAATTTTTTTTTTTATTAAAAAATTTGTTTTAATTTAACGTTTATTAAAATGTTTTGAAACGAATGTATATTTAGTGCACTTATAGTAGATTAAGAGATGATATAAGTTCAGTTAATAAGATATATAATTTAAAGATTAAACTAATTAATTTAATTTTTATGAAGTTGGTGTATGTTACCAGATCTCTTCTGAGATTCATGTAATTTTTTTATTTGTGTTAGGGACTTACCAATAAAAATGTATTTCTTATTTGATAAAGTTATTATATATACCTACATTACTTATTTTACATAGGTAAGTATTGTTTTATAATATAATTATGTAATGATTTGTAAATATTGGTAAGAAAAGTTCCAATCTAAATATTTTAACCCGAATATACATAGTTTTTTGAATTTAAGGAACATTCTTTCGGTTGAACCTTTTCAAAAATCTGTGTTCGAGACGTTCCTGTGTGTGAGAAACAATATCATATGTTTTTTGGTCTGGCCACTGAATTCTGATGAGGACTAGCGGGTGGTTTACAACTTAAAAGTATCAGTGTATTATTAAGCTGCTCGTCTATATTTTGTTCCGGGTGAATCACGTCGTGTGCACTACCACCACCTCCACCACCACCCTCCACATAAAGTAGCTATAGTTAGGTACCAACTTTAATTCGATTAGGAAGTTTTTGATTTGTTTCTTCAACATGTAGATACCTATGTGTGTTTTATATTATATTATATTACACTATATTATAGTATAATATAAAACACACTCCATATATTACATTATATTATTATAATAATATTATGTGAGGTGAATAATTATACTCGTTTTTCCGGTATTTATTTATATAAATATATCGGGGTTGTCGCCGCACATGTGTTGATGGAACATAATTTTCTAATATTATGTTTGAGGGTGTCGGTCTTTAAATATATATATTTACTCGGGATCTCTTTCGAGAAACCGCCCTAACCGCACCCTTTCAGGAGGAAAAAAAACAATGCATCCTCACATATATATAAAAATAGAACGACGGCGCGCGACATGCGGCGGCGGTGGCGTTCGTAGTCGTGTACAAAAACGCTCGTCGCCGGCGTCGGGTACATGTGAGTGCCGGCGACGACGACGACGATGACGACGGCGGCGGCGGCGGCGATGATGACTCGGCGGCGACGTTGGTGACGGCGGTGAGGGAAGGGTGATTTCGCCTGCGACTATGTTCTACGCGCGTATTGTAACGGGGCCGCGGTGAGCGCGCTCGGACGGGGCGGGCTGGGGCCGGGGGTAGTGCTAGGGAGTGGCCGCCCGGCGCGCGCGTGCGTGCGACACAACGCGGCGCTCACCGTCGCGGCGGCGGCACTTGACGCGCGCGGGTTCGTCCGAAGTCGGCGGTACCGCCGGCGATCGTCGACGCCGCCGCCACTGCCACCGCCGTCATCGTTACCGGCCAGCAGCGCCAGCTATACACGGCACCGGCAGAGCACCAGCAACTTTGGCCGTGGTAGTATGCGTTTGCCGTTCGCCGTCGATCAGTGTGGTGTGCATGTGTGATATCGCATCATCATATTCGGTCGACGCCGCCGCCGCAACCAGTCGTCATATTGTTATTATCTGCACGGTCGTGTGTGTCGCAGCCGCCAGTCATCCGCGATACGATAGTAATTTTGTTTTTAAATTTTAATTTTAAAATACAGATAACAATAATCCGTTAATATTATAATATTATATTTTAAATATCGTCGTGTCGTACGAATTAAAATAAATTTACATCAATCGTCGTCGTCGTCGTCGACGTCTCTCCGTCACAGCTGACATTCGAAATCGGCGGCGGTTTTTATCCGTTCAAATTTTTGTTTATTTTTAACGCCGAAATCAACACTCTCAGCCGCCCATCGGTCTACGAAAAGAAAACGTGCGTACTCTGCTCTAGCTTTAAGTAACAAAATTATATCATACACTTGCCATACGTTTACTTGTTATTCACTATAGTTATTAAGACTTAAGTTTTGTTCGATTTTCGTGCCGCATACTTCGGCCACTGTGACTTTTAAAACGAACCGGCGGCGTCTTTCGCCGTTTCGGTGGTTTTTATTTTCTGTCATGTTCTGTAAGATTGATGCATACCCGTTATACTTACCATTTGTTCTGTTTGTTTTCTGTTTTCCAGGTAAACTACCACGATTACAACGCATCCTATTCCAAGGTAAGTCGTCAATAACGATTTATTATACGTTTTTATTTGCAACCTTATAAGGTGCCGCAATGTCGTTTGGCACATTTCCACATAAACGCGCACACACACACACACACACACACACACACACACACACACACACACACACACACACACACACACACACACACACACACCACACCACACACACTCACACTAATACACACACACAGACACACACACACACATATACGCACCCGCGCCTCACACGCACACACACGCAGCATTGTAACATGCACGACACGGCGGCGCGGTTTTTCCTCTTCGATATAAGAGCGGGTGCGATATTTGAAAAAAAAAAAATTTCTCAAGATTTCTCGCCATTTTCCGGCCGGCGGTGCATGTTGGCATTATGGAAGAGGGGGCACCTATAGTTATAACACAATCATACTTATTAGAAGCCAGCGCGATAGGTAAACGCTCAAGTCCCGCGGCGGCCGGGCGCGTTTTTAGCGGTCAACAACAACTTGTGCGCCGCCGCTACCGCCGCGGGTTTCAAAGCACACGTCATCATCGTCGAGGCGGCGGCTGTGGCCAAGGCAAATCCGGCGATGACGATGACGAGAGGATAATATATTAGAATAATAATAACAATAATAATAATAATAACATAGGTACGTTCATGCAGTTTAATATTATTATATACTGTGTTATTGTTGTGTATGATTCGTGTTGTGCATCGTGAAGAAAGAGGCGGCCGCGGCGAATTCGGTGTGCCGCACGTATACCGTATATGATATACACGAACACACGCATTATAATGTACACGAATACTATATATACGAAAATACCTGAACGCGACGATAACGGTTTAGTCGCCGCCGAAAATTAATATACCTATATACCTACCAACCTATAGTCTCTTACAAATAATAATATAATATCACACCAATACCTATAATTATTATACAGCGTGTACCGTTTCGCGACGTGCTACCACCAACGGACGATTTCAGGCATGTGCGTGGGGGGGGGGGGGTGGTTTTGTGTGTTCAAATGTCCCACAAAATTGTGGGGAGTCTTTTATTTTGGTTAATTATTATTATACAAATGCTAGGGAGGTAGGTAGTTAGTAGTTTTTGGTGTATACCTATATATATTTCATTTTGTGATTTTTAATTTAATATATCATAGTAGATTTCTACTGTTCATTTCTAAATAATGAAATATAAGAATTGTTTTCATTTTTTTTATGACTTGCACCATGGTGTGATGGATTATTCTTGAACAAAAAAATAGCTATAATTTTCAACATCCAATTTTCAAAAAGTTACAACACCCAGCCTCCCTCACCGCAACCAAACTTTTTCTGCGTACGACCCTGATCGATTTTAATTTTGGGTAGGTACCCACATTCTTTTAACGCCCTTTTATATATTATATTCCATTGGTGGTCTTGCGGACCACCTTTCGCTTAATATACCTACGTATATAATACCACTTTATACCACGGTTCAAACAATAATGTCTTTCATCCCACGACTGCCTTCCGTGCCGCAGCCGTCACCCGCGAACGAAATTCTCGACGATAGATCGATCGTCTGAAATAAATCACGTTTCGAAATGGTGGTCGCATCGCCGTCGTGTGCGTGTGCAGCGTATATGTGCAGTATAGGAAGTCATACGTCCGAGTGAAATATTATATATATTATAAGGGCGTGTGTCGGACTACCCCTGCCCCATCCTCGCTCTTAGAGCGTGTGTAATGACAACGGTCTGAAAGCTGCATTGAAACGGAAAACTATATACGCGCCTGCCGCTGGCATATGTTTTACTTTTAGATGATGCACTATATATGTAATATAAAAGAGGTAGGTATACTATATCGGCCTCGATTATTTTTTTTTGTCTTTAACTTTTTTTTTCTTTTTTTCATTAGGCGTATTTTTTTCTCTTCTCTCGAAGCGCGGCGGGGGACCATTTTTTTTTACGTCGTCCCGTTTCGCGATATCATTATATCAAACAGAGCTTCTGTAATATTAAGTAACTCTCCCGTTATCGCCAAACGCACATAGTAATTTAGGTACCTGTATATCGTCATACGAATACCGTCAATGTTTATAGTAGGTATTTTATTATATTTTGTTCATTATATATTATATCGTGTAACGTGTTCAGGCAAAAAATCCTTAAAAACTTATACGTCATCGATTGTTTTAGACGTGGCGGGCACAAAGTTTATTTTGCTATCGATACGTTGTGTAATTGTTACAGAAACGATCGTGGTAGGAAAAATAATAAGTCTTCGTGACTTCACTGGTTTCTCAAGAGTCCGACTTATCAGGTCATAAATATTTTTTGTACCTACTGTCATTCTATATTTGTATTTATTTTCTTAATTTCGGTTTTAATTTTAATTTTACTATACATCACGTTTTGACGTTTTTAGACCCTTGTTATTTTTGTACGTCGTTAAAATTGGATATTGTTTGAACGTAGCAATAACATATTTCAAGTTCCTAAATTACAAGTGTTTATTTTTCGTAATACTTAATATATGTACTTCTTTTTCTATGTAAATATTTACCAAACTTTTGTCAAACAACGTGGAATATATATATATTTTTTTTTAAGCCAATATTAATGGTTCCAATTTTTAAAACTAAACATTTTTCTTTTATATAGCTACTAAGTTTTTAAACTGATATTAGTTATATATGTCTGTTGTAAGTGTTGTAAAAAAAAACTTGAAATAAATATTTGAAGTAGTTTAAACGGTTTGTTTAAAAATGTGTTGCTTAATGGTTAATATTGTTGTAGGTACCTAAAAGTAATTAGCATGTTACATTACGACTGTATTAAAAAAAGTGTATATTATAAATGTACAGTTTAGTCATACCAATATAATAACAGTGGACTTAGACTCAACGGGATTGATTTTTTTTTGTTTCGTTGGGAGAGGGTGGTTTTCCCAGCAAGAAATATGATGACCAAAATTCTGTTGATGTGTGTGTGTGTATATGCGTGTGTGTCCCATTTATACTCCAAACGCCTACATTATCAACTTTGGCCCCTGTTGCTTTTCTTTGCCGTGTCATCCCTTTTTCTCGTATATTCGAATTAATTCCAATTTACCAAACGTTAATGCATTTTTCTTTTTTTTTGTTATTTGTACGACGTAAAGAGAGGGGAATTAACTTTAAAATAATTTATCTTGTTAAAATTCTCCTTTTGAACAGTTATCAAGGGAAAAAAGTGCGTTTCGAGTTTCACGCAATGACTACGGGTTTTCTTTTTAGCCGTCAATAATGATAGATATGACATGTACCGCAGTGGATCATAATATTATACATTTTATGTACAATCAATTGAATAGTTCGTTAAGGGCGTATGTGGCATATTATTTTTGGGATTATATAATACAATCCTGGTATGCAAAAGTACTGACCCTATATTGACCAACCCCAACTGAAACCCGTCCAAGTTGAGTACTAATATTTCTTTATTTTGAAATCGTTTTTACTCATTTTTAAATACTTTTTTTAGTTTTACAATATTCAACTAACACTTAACAAGCAACTAATAGCATATCCCATCATTTATTTCTTCAGAAAATTGTTTTTTTACAAAAGTTTGCAAACATTTACGATGAAAAAAAACACATTATCATGAAAAATAAACACTATAGTAATTGTAAATACAATTTGTGTTTAGTTAAATTAAACTCTATATTTTTTATAATACAACAAATATCAAAATTGATTACCTTTTGAAACATGTTTTTATTATTTTTATCGAACATTTGTAGGTATTCATAAATGATTATCAACGTATACCTACTATACATCGTTAATGCATATATAATTTAATTCATATCATTAATAATTTTCAAATACATCACACTGCTCTAATTACTTACTCTATTTTTTGAAGAACAATAATAAAAATTTTCAAAGGAGTTTTGAGAATTTTCAATTTGATAAAATAGTTGCTTTTTTAATGTTAAGTGATAAAGCTGATCCACGTATTATAAACGTGTCACTTAATCCTGTATAGCCTTTATTTTATTTTTTGCTATGCAAAAATCCATAAAGGCACTCTACGTTCATTTTAATTTCGTAATGCATATGTGCATTTTTATAGTGCACTCATTAATATAGGATTCTTGATACAAACAATTAAAATTAAAAATAATTTATCCTTTTGTACAAACCCATATCAGGATACTAAAGTTGATAGCTTTTTTTAAAACCAGACAACCAATTGAGATAATCTTTTATCCCCTATGTTTATTTTAATTTACAAAAAACGTTTTTTTATATCGTAGAGTTTCTTTGAAAATAAAAAAATAAATGATAGCATAGGTACATTGTTTTTGGAATACGCATCATATTAATACTTTTTACAAAATGTATTTAATATTTATGGGCAGTTAGGACAAACGTATCTATAGTACCTATATACACTATTATATATACTAAAAACTATTAAATTTCACTATTTTGGAACCTATTCATAAGTGCATTGCACCTATTGCGAAAGTATTGTATATATTTGTTGAAATCTTAATTTAATATAAAATTCTCTGTATAGAAGCTCTGTTTAATGTCGAGTAATAAATGTTCCTAATTAAAAATTAAATTAATAAAATGTATATCAAATATTCTCACACGTTTAAAGTTTTAAATAGCGGTAATTATAAGATTATATTTAAGTTAATAAATAAATAAATAAATAAATAAATAAATAAATAAATAAATACAATTTTAAGAGAGAGAATTAATGATAAGTAAATAAATAAAATATTAAAAGAGGAGATTCACTTGTAAACATATACAAATTAAATTAGTTAAACTTACAATTTTGTTTTTACTCGTATTATATTATTGTACACAAATCCATATATTGATTTAATTCAGGGTCGTCTTTCGAAAAGTTTTATATTCCGACACCTAACCACTCACTCTAAAACACCCACCTATAATATAATTTACTTTTGTTCATATAATTGGCATTTCATGTTTGGATTCAACATTTTAGTTAATTTATTCCACCTATATAAAAATTCAGTTATGTGTATAAATTTATTTGGGCTGAGTTTAAGCTACGATCAATGACAAATTGTCTATATTATTAAGTAAGATAATATTGTGCTAGAATTGTTGTTTTTTTAAATGTGATGTTAACAAGATGTCAAAATGTGCACAACTACAATTTCATTGTTGATTTTGTAAATATCATAATATTTTTAATGTAATTTTAAATCTGTTAGTAAAATGTTTATGTAATTTAATTCAACATATAACTTTAAGAACTTGAATTATCGTTTTATTTTATAAACATTTTTATTAATTATTACTCTAAAAAAATATTTTAAAAAAATAGTTTTTTTGGTATTCTTTTCTTTTTAAAATTTTATGAAATTTATTGTTTGCATTTATTTACTAGGTAACCGTTTTTAAAATATATCATTCTAAATGGATTGTCTGATTTACAAATACAAATTATTTCATCTAGATATTATAGAATAATTTATTAAATTATAACATGCGATCATTAAATGCTTATATGAGATAAATATTCTCTTAAATAAATTGTCTTATGAATTATAAATGTATGATAAACTCGATTGTTCTAGGTATTTTGTTGAAATTCTTAATATCTTAAATTCTGCCAATACAATTATTTTCATTAATATTGATAATAATATTAGTTTTTTACGGGGGTTCAAATATAGGTAAAGGTGTATATAAATATAAATATATATATTTTTTTTTATTGTTTCATAATTTTAGACATTTTATGTTTTATATATATTAATAATAATTAATGACAAGTACATATCGCTATTATATACCGGTGGTAAATACCACATTTTAAAATATTTATATGTTCTACAACAATGATAAAACGATATTTTATATCTTTGATGAGTAGGTACAAATTGCGTAGTGGAAAAATAACCAAGGAGTTATTTACCCCAAGGGAAAATCGTGTCGTTTACTTTTTATTTTTGTTGGATATGTTTTTAATTATTTCATAGGATGTTGTTTAGTTGTTACTGCAGCACGCATTGTTAAAAAAAAAATCATTTTATCATTTAAATATACTATGCTTGATTAGGATATCATTGGTTGAATGCCTTTCTATTTCTTTTGAATTTTGAACTACTTGGGAGGTCCTTCTTTGCATTTCCTGGCAATGGATCAGCATTTGGGAACTAGGTAATTAAAAAAGTATATGCCATTTGACCCCTTTAAAAATCATCTCATTGACATTGGTCTAATAAATAAACGTTTTTAATAACACTGACCAAACCAAGGTACCTAATTCAACTTAAATTGTATTCACTACGCATTATTATGATTTTTTTTTTTTTACTTGATATAATGACTGTGAAAAAAGTACGGTTAACTTTTATATTTTAATTTCAGTTTTTTTTAATTTGGGAATTCGTCGAATTTTACCTTGCTTGCTCTTCGGAAATTACTTTTCTGGAATGTTTAGTGGGAAATCTATATATTATATTCTTGAATTAACGCCCTTCATATACTCTTGATTGTTTAATTATATTCAAGACTTCAAGTCTTCAAATTTCTCATTTACAACTTGAATGGTTTCCACTCTTTAAGTTTCACGCCTTTTGATATATTTATTTATAAATATTTACCATGGTGGTTTCTTTTTGAAACTAACCTATTATCCTAATATTTTAATCGTTTATTATTTTCGAGTCATATCATATTACCCGTTATTTCCATTAGATAATTCAAAAAAATTAATATTCTTTTGCTTATAATATTAATTGTCGCTTGAATAACTGATAATAGCACAAAGAGTATATATTAGGTATCTACTTACTCTTAATTTATTTTATGTGTAGCAAAATCTTCAAATCTATTTTTTAATATTATTTGTATTGGATAATGTTTTGATATCATGAGGGTAACTTCTATAAAAATTGTTTAGGAAAAAAAGTAGGTATAACATATTCAACGTAGGTAGCTACTCATAATGTTTATTGAATGATATATTAGTTATAAGGTCTAGGTCCTAGGTCTATGTTTGTATAAATAACTTATAAGTATATACGATTTTCTTACAGGTACTTCTAATTTTGATTTTCTATATATTTTTTGAAAACAATTCCAATATATATAATATTATTTATTATATATTAAAATCCAAAAAGAGTAGAATTTCTACAATTTTATATCTATTTTTATAATCCGTTTTGTGGGTTCAATTCACATTTTAGATAATTTTGTAAATAGAAAATTCTGATTTTAGTTGATATTTTTTCATGACAATTTATTTTTGATTGCATTTCACAAAGAAATTACTCATTTGAATCGTCTTATTTCTATATTAATTTAATCATTGTCTATAAAATGTATTCATAATCCTAATTATATTGTTCCATATTACGACATACGTGAATAAAGTGCATGTTTGTGTAATAATAACTTGTGATATTATATTATATGTTATTGTTATCTGTATGTGTACTGTGTAGCGAAGAACTGATAAAATGTATAATTGTTGTTAACTTGGAATTTATTAAACGTCTTAAATGTATTCGCACAGATAAAATATGTTTGATTTTTTTATATATCTTTATAACTACTTATATTTTAATGGCTTATAAGTGTAAAATATCGTATTTTGTTTTTGAATTAGAATTTCGAAGAGTTTATTTTAATTATATAGTATGCCCTGATCATGATATATAAAATAAAAGTAAGTATTTTTTTCACCAAAACTGTAACTATAATAATTTAATAAAACTGCCTAACAAACAATATTTGTCATGCCTTATTGTAAGTATACGATAAAATTGTCTATATAACGCGTCATAGTTTCAAATATAGCCCATAAAAAAACTTTTTTAATAAAATATTTGTTTTAGTAATACATTTAAAGTATTCTAAAAATATTTATATTTATATTACGTTGCTCAGCTAAAAATTTAAACTAAAAAGAGAAAATGTATGTATGTGTGTGTGTGTGTGTGTGTGTGCACTGTGCGCGTGTTAGAAAGGATAGAATCGATAGCAATCGTTGTTTGCTGTAATGCAATGAGAAATAGTAAGTACGACATTCCATTAAGATACCCTGTCTATTCCATTTGGACTTAAACATATTGAATTTCATGATAAAAAAATAAAACGTTTTGTTGTCATCCATTATTTTCGAGTATTTCTACAGACAGAAGTCGCGTCGGATAATATGAAGTAATGTATACAATACCTATTCATTTTTAGGTCGATAATAATGGTTATTGTGTATAATGTTTTGGGGGATTTACATGATTTCTTGAGTTTTATTACTTTGACATATTTGTCAACACCATTAGTAATATTAATTATATATAATATGTTATTAATGTTTTTGTATCTATGGTCATAAAATTGATAGTGGTTTTGGGTTCTAATTGTCATATTTTTGTCTACCATAGTTAGTCGTTACATAGCATAATATTGTATCTACTGTATTTGCTTTATAAAGACGTCGTGTCGTTGACTGTAGTTTTATATCTCGGCACCTACCTCCAAAATACGTTGTAATTGATAATTGTTCAAGCTTTAATGTCATACTTTGACCTTTTTATACACACGATATAGTATAATTAAAATACTTTTAATATTATTATCTGTATCTAATATGAAATTAAAAAAATACATAAAATATTCTTCATCACTATTGCTTTCACTGATATTCTTTGATTATGTGCACATTTTCACTTTAATATTAATAGATCTTTAATTACCTAGTCAATATAATATGTATTTATGTATAATTATGTACAATTAGTATGCGTTTATAAATGATGATATATATTATTATAAAATATAATCATGTTGAAGTTTATGTGGAATTGAATAACTATTATGGCCCACCACTTCTACGGAGATTAATACATATAAATTGTTTTGTAGTTAAAACATATTGAAATATACATATATTATAGGTATACTGTATATTTGAATATTGTATAATGATGAGTGTAATATTTTGTATTTTAGTTATTTAACTAATTGAAAAATATAAAGTGTTGCCAAAAAAAAATTCATGAAGATGAATTTTAATAATATAGAATCTAATCTAATTAGAAATACATTTGATTTAACATAATTTTATTATATATCTTCTTAGTTTGCTTTTATATTATTTAAATATACTTTAAAATATTGTGTTTTACGATTATCTTTTTAATTAAATTTATTTATCTTCATATTTTATTCAATATGTTATACTTTTGTTTTGAGGCCTGTCATCATTATTTCAATTTATTTATTTTTATCAATCTATACAGTTTTATGTAAAGTAAATTTACAATTCGATTTTTAGGATTTACCTATTTAAAATATTATATAATTTTCATGGAAATTTCTTTTTACACTTTATGAGTTTATAGTAGCCTGTACGTTAAAATTACAGTGTATTACCCACAGTATAAAATGTTGTGGTACTTTTAAATAATATCTATATATATAGAATTTTAATTTTCTTAAATTATTTCAAGATTCTCATTTTAAATTAAAATTTTCAAATTGTGTGTGTGTGTTTGTTTGTTTGTTTGTTTGTTTGTTTGTTTGTGTGTGTGTGTGCAGTGATGATCAATATGTTTTACGAAATAATAATCTTATACCTAATATAGTATAACTTTGGTTGAAGGTTATGTGTAAAGGTATGTTTATACAAACAGATTAATTTATATAATGTAAGTTTTTATATTGTAAATGTTGCAATAGTAATTTAATTTAAAACCAGTGTCGATACATTTATGTAAGATGATGTTGTTAATGTGAAATATTATACTCACCATATTTGAATAACTACCTATACATTTTCATTTATTTAATTTTAAATATAGTGAATATTTTAGTATTTTCTTTATGCAAGATATCGGTAATATTGATACTTAATGTATGTGATCAAAGTATATATTATATTCACGTTATATAATTTATAATACATTATAAGATTCTCTGTTCGCGTTTTTCCATGCAATTCATTAATCTTAATCTACGGGAAAAATACTTTATTTAACTGGATATGTCGTGTTTAGTGAATATATAAACTGCCATTTGAGTATCGTAAAACATCTCGTCAAAGGATATTAATTGTATTTATTGAAGAGTGTTCAGTGCCGTTTTACATACTATTATATATTTATGTACTAACCAACCTATAATGTCACATGTCGATGTTAATGATTTTGTAAAAACCTCTTGACATTTAACAAATTGTAACATTACCTACCTATACCTACCTCTGTAAATAAGAATTACAAGTTTACTATTAAAACATTAATTTTTTTAAGTGCATTATAAAATGTACTTTCATAGTTATTTTTATACATTTTGTATAATTTATTTATGTATAATTTAAAATAATAATATCACGTAAAACCATTAAATTATATTTTTTATGCCGTATTACTTAATTCTAACTATCTCATATACCTTCCGTTGTACCTACACATTTTATATTGATATCATTCAAAATCTAATTAGATTCCAATATTTACCGATTTTTCGAACTGCTACAAACAGATTTACCAGCCATTTCGGATACTTCTTGTGGTGCTGCAGATTTTTTTTATATATTCTTTAAATTTAACCTCGAATTTAACTATAACCGACTATAAGCACTATAAGATGCAAAGGTAGTTACAAAACGTGATTATAAAAATTAAAATTAGTGACATACTACGCTATTTTACATAGTTACAATGTATTCTATTATATAGAGATTTGTTGCATCGCACGTCGAGTTTGTTAAAAATGTGAATAAAAAAAATGCTCTCTTTCTGTTCGTGTGAACTATATCATGATATTGTTATTTATGAACAATAATTCGTTAATCGATTGGGTGCAGGCTCGGTCAATTATTGTTGATTCGTTTAATGTATAATATATAGACACGAGTGCGGGCTGAAAAATAAAAAAATCTCTAGTATAATATAAAGTCGCGTCGCTCGTGCATTGTATGTGACCGACAACCAATATTATATTATTATTATTACATTCATCGTCCATTATCAGCGGTCGGATTACAACAGTAATTTACATTTTATTGTACTCCAATCGATGCAAATAATAATAATAAAAAAATTATATACGACCGTTGTACGCTGCACATCATAAACGATCGGGAACGATTAGCGTTCGTTAGACTGTTGTGAGTGTGTATCGTGAGTGTGTGTGTATGTGTGTGCATGTGTTTTTCGGTTAACACTTAACTATATAGGCTTTTAGACGTTCGTGTGTTACCCACATACGTCTGTCGATTGTACGTATATATATTATATATTATATTTTACATGTACATACAATTCTGAAACGCACAATAGGTAAACACACGACCATTATAATAATACCATAACGCGTTATTTATTGTTGCGTGTGGTAGGTATATGTGTGGTTCGTCCTCTCGTAGGTCAATAACGATGGGAAATTATGACGATAACCGACGGCAAACCGTTTTCTGCAGCAGTCGGTGGACCTCGAGGTGGACCTACATATTATTAGCGTAACTGAGAGCTTGTGAATTCCAATCGGTTTTAATCGTTTCCCATTTAGAATTTGTGCTCGAAGTAGTAATGTACGGGGTAAGCCAAGGAGGAGGGAGGTCGCAACGATAGAAAATTCCTTGACAATAGGTTCCTTTCAGAAGTACAAAATATGTCCAACTATCTATTATATCAGCTTTTGACTGGGGAGGATAAAATAATGAATAAATGCATTATAGGAGTAGTGTAGGAATGGCACCAATTGAAAACAAAATGGGGAAGAATAGGTTAAGATGGTTCGGTCAAGTTATATGGGGAGAAGTGAATAGGGTATAGTGAGAGTGGCTATAGAAATTAATGTAGAAGAAATAGAGAAGAGTAAAACTGATCAATAGATGGATAGACAGAATAAATATGACTTAAAAATAGCTGGTATAAGTAAAGAAGGGGCTGGGTCAGTGCCCTGTGGAAGTGTAAGACAATGATGACTGCCCCATAGTGATGTGAGCAAATAGTGAAGAAATATAAGAAGAATAATCTATATATCAGCTATATTAGGTAGTAATTTTAATTTGTAGTTTATGATACTCGGGTTTATCATCTTTAAACTTTTTTAAAAACACTACAATATAAGCAACAATACATCTAAGGTTTTTTCTAAATGAAACGGGAAATCTGATGTCCTTTACGTCCCTTTGTATATAGCCACGAGCCTTATACATTATATTGTTATTCGCGTGTGTATAATATTATCGTCGAGTGGCATCTGAATGATTTTGGGGTACGGCGTATACGCGGTAGAATCGATCTTATTTCTATTCACGTGTCTGAATAATGGTTTAAAATATATTCCTTTCGTTGTTTGTTCAAATAAAGAAATCAACCCAAAAGATATTTCTTTGTGGGTATAGTTTTTTTATTTTATTTTTTTTTGTTTTATCCCGACCCACGTTGGAGTTTTTCCCGCATGTAAATGTGTAATGTGGTGATATATATTATATTATATACTACACACAGACAATTGTGTTACACTCAGGGATTTAATGTATACTCGAGATCGTATGATATCCCCACCGTTATTGTATCTTGAATTTCTGATTTCACCCCGTATATCGGTCACGCGCTGGTAACCTTTTCAATGTGCTACACACTCGCCCAACCACCACTGTCACACCCGTAAAATAGACGACAAACCATACAATCCTCCAGACGCTGTCTGTAAATTTGATTATGTAGAAGAGTTATTTCTATTAACTTATCAGACACGGTTTGTGTTTTGAAAAATTGTTTTTTAAGAAATCTAACCTTTTTGGTATAATTTGTTGGATGTTATATACTCATTACTTACGCACATGACATATATCATTATATATTATGCATGATGTTTAAGATACTTTTTATAATATACTTAATGGAATTATTTTCAAATATTTAGGTTTTTCTTAGTATTTTAGTAGTGGACATTCCTCTAGTCTTGTGGTGATACAAACTTATTATTATCAAATGAGAACCAACCTTTTGCTATAAACTGTGAAGCGGTATTTTTGAAAATGCTGATGAATTCAAATCAAAACTCAAATGACTATAGTTTTTGAGTAGTTTATCTTTCTGTAAAATTATAATATGTCTATGGACCGAATAATAGGTTTGGAAAATAATATTATGGTTACTTTGAAAACTATTATAGTAGGTAGTTAATATTAATCTATAAAGATTTTTTTATTTTTAATTTTCAGAATGTAATTACTAATAAGTAATAGATTAAATATTACCATTTATTTGAAAGTTTTGTAAAACCGTTTTTAAGGACAGTTATCCTTAGTACCTATAGACATTGTTTGTAACTCGTCTCGTTTGAATTTTGATTTAAAAACATCAAGTAATCAAGTCATCATCATAACAAAAACAAAAATCATCTGCTTCATTTTTTACAGTATAAAAGATATTTATCTCATATGAAAAAAAGAAGGTTGTAAGATACAAAGGACACTCCTCGAACGCTTTAACATTTTAATATAATATGGTCCTTAAGCATACTTAAAAATGCTAAAAATCAGAATTTTAATAAATTTTCTATTAAAGGAAACCATGTGGGTGAACATGCTCGATGAACTACTGTGTGTAGTTGTTTTTTAATAATCCGAAAAATGCGTTAATAACAATACATCTGTACATATTATATTCATTATATGCGTACCTATAGCCAATAATAATTCGTATATAGGGACGCGTCCTACCGTCTTGTTATAATAATAATAATAATAATAATAATAATACGCCTAGTCTCGACGATGACCGCGACGAGCAGACGAACTATACGTGCATACGTGCGCGCTGCACCGCATTCGACCGGTCCACCGAGTTCACTAGGTAATGTATGCAAGGTAAATGAAATGTGGCACATCAAACACAGACGCACACTCACACACAGTAACACACTATCACACACATGTGCACTCAGTGTATTTCCGATCGCGTTTGTGTGTGTCGTACCTCTCTCTGCTCGCGATAGATGTTTGGTCCTTGTTTGGAAATCCGACGACGACGACTACGACGACGCATGCCGGGCCGGCCGGCTACACGATCCCGATTTTCCTGTCCCCGGTCGCCGCCGTCGGATTACATTTCAAACGGCCATAACGGTTTCCATCTTCTCTCCATCGCTCGGCGCAGTCCTTTTCAGTACATCTTCTCCGCGCCGAACAGCTCTTTGTCGTCGTCTATCGCGCGACTCTTATTATAATTATAGTTCAAACGCATACTGTCGTACGTTTTTTTTTCCTACACTCGTGGCTGCAGCTCACCTATCGGCCGTATACATGGCCGATATTATATTATAGGCATTATGTGCATATCGCGGCGTGTCGAAACTCGCGGGTTTTACTAATTTTTGCTTAGACTTTCCCTCTTTATACAGCTGGTGCAGTATATATATATATATATACGCACGTAATACCTACACAATTATATATAGGACGTCCTCGCGGCCGTGTTACCGTTCGGACGATTGTCCGATTAGAACGTAATTTTCAAAAACTAACGGATCGTCAATAGTTGTATTATAGTAGTCGTGTCTCTGCGGGTTGGCTTACTGCAGTCGGTATTTCATATATACCTGCGACCGTTTTTATATTATATCGGTGTATATAATATTCAATCCAACCCAACATTTATTTAGTTGATACCGGCGGCGAATGTGCGTTAATTTGACGTCGATCCCGCACACCTGTTTTCGTATTCAGATCTATATAATATATATATTACACACACAGAGACCTACATTTTTACTACGTACATTAATTATTAGGTAGACGTTTTTGATGGCAAATTGTGAATTGCGCTATCTTAATACTTTTTATTACCACGTTACAGTGGTCCTTTTTTTCTCGTAATTTTATAATATACGGTGTAATATAGATAAGTAGATTTTTTTCACCGCAATCGATTATTATACGCGCATAAAAACGGTGCTAGTCGTATACGATTTGGTATAGGTACGTTTATTAGTGTTACTAAATTGTTACGATTTCAACTTAAAATTTTTTGTAATATCTAAAATACATATGATTTTCAATATAATAAAAAAAAGAACTATTCAATCCATACAACAGATTGGAAAGTAAACTTTGAATGAAAAATAACACCCACACTTTTATTTGCAGTTGACATTTAAGTCGTTCAGTTTTACAATGCGTTGTAATAATATTATGTAATATTTGTTTCACACAAACAAATTGTTTCCTAAAATATGTTCGTGAATGTATGACAACAAGTCGAGTGTAACAATTTGAAACGGTGGACACAGTTATATATACGTGTAAGAATTCCCCCCTAATGTGGGACTTAAGCGAGCACACCGCGTTAGCGCAGTATTTGTTTACGTAAAACGTCTTGGACTTGCGTTCATGATATAGTTATAATATACAATGTGTACACTGTTCACTGTACAGTTATGTCCTAGAATCAATGACGCATCATTTATTTCTCGGTTTGTGGTCAATGTATTTATGTGTGGTCATAACATGTAACATGTGAAAAATACCTAATGATCTATGTCTCTACGTGAAACGGATATCGTTTTTATATACTCGTTTTCTCAAACTCCGGTCATATTTATATATATATAATGCACTTAATCGATATAGTGCGTACTTTTAAATCACACGTTCTTAATCGATATGATTATTGTCGTTAAATTACGTCCTAGTTTTGAATTATAATACTCCTAGCTGCAATATCAAGTACGCGCATCTTCTACATATGTGTTTTTATGAGGCCGACGACTCCGTTATATTATGCTTGTTCGATGCGGGTATTATATACAGGGCGAGTAGCATGGAAACAATTGGCTGAGGGGTCATCGTGTTTCAGTAGACGTCAACATAATGGTGATATTAGGTTTCTAAATTAGAAAAAAAAACGCGTGTAAATATTAAAACGATGTATTGTTATTTTTTTGTAGCTTATATACATTTTATTCACTTTTCTTGAGTTGTGATTGAACCCCCAGCTCAATTGATGTAAACAACAATGATCATATTATACTTTAAATACCCGTATAACTGTATTGTATATAGGTTAAAACATATTTTTGAAAGGATATTATAGGCTATTATAAGTTTATTAAGTGATGCCAACGGTTGTATAGAACATTAAAAACCAAAGCATAACCAATTTTGTGTATTTTCGTTAATTTATCTTTGGAGTAAACAATTATACAATTATTATAATGGTTATTAGGTACTATAACTTTTCATCACAATTATATAATATTATGATGAAGCATAAATCTATCTAATACAATATGTAGATAGGTACTTTGAACAGCGAACACACTTGAAAATGACCATAATTACCACGTTTTAATTTTTATAATTAGTTTTATGATAATTATATTGATTAATATATAAAGCTAAAATTGATGTTAATGCCCGAGATAGCAGTGAATTATTGCTCTATAGGATTTAGTATTATCACAGACTATATTTTCATGTAGTCTGTGGTATTATTTTGACGCCATATATATAGTTATTATATTTCGAAGTGTTAGGAATGATTTAAGTTTCTAAAATTCATATCTGTGTTCACGAAAATACAATATATCCACATTAAATTATATTTTCTATGTTGTCGCGACTGTCAAACTATACCGCATTGGTATCATAGTTGTAATAAGTTTTTTCTGTATCGTTAAATGTAATATCAACTTACAAATGGTTTTGATAGTGACATTAGTTATTACTGAATTTTATATTATCCTGGTGCTGTGTGCCAACTGCCAATAACACTATTTTAATAAGGCAATTTGTTTTTCGGCAACCGTTGCAATTATTACAATATATTTTTATTCTGTCTTTTTCTAAACCCTTTGCTATATAATGATGATAGTTAGGTATGTATCCCCATATAAGAATATTATAGGAATTCGCAATTTTTAAACAGTCTACATTCTTTACTCTGTTGTATATTTATATATATTATGCAGTTTATCTGGTAGAATGTATTTTTTTTTACTGTTATACTCAATGAATCCAAAGATTCACTTCTTTCTCAATACAATAATATACTCGTGCATCAAATAATAAAATAAAACTCGATTTATCTGATTTTTGTATGATAATGTACAATGGCACATCATTTTTCACTGAACGGTGAAAATCTTTGGGAGTTTAATTATGTTCGGTCATTGATGTGAAACAGTGTATACAAAAAATTGTTTCATGAAAACAAATTCCACGTCAAAGCGTCCGATTGTATCAAAAAATAAGAATTTTGCATTCAATAATATGAGTTTTGAAATTAATATTGAACCAACAACATGGTTATGAAGACAATTTTAAACCATAATTTTTTTAAAACTTGTAATTAATGTAACGAATTTT